>NW_023656272.1:0-3692 GCF_015228065.2 Penaeus monodon
GATGTAATTTATCAAACTCCCATTATTCCTTTTTTATCATTATTTCAAAATTTAATAAATATTTTTTTTCACAAAATGCCTTAAAATTCCCAAAACAAAATTGAAATATAAACTAAAATTTTTTCGCTGTTTTGCCCTTTTTGGGATTTTTGGGATTTCTTTTTTTTTTTATTAAAAATGGCCCTATTATTTTTATTATCATCGTTTCTCATTTATCATCTTTTTTAAAACGTTATTATTGCCATTTTGCAGTTATTTCCAAATTTATTATCATTATCATTCAATTAGGGCCCGCCTATACATATTTATAAATTATAATATAATATTATATATATTATTATATATAAAATTATATAATAATATATATATATATATATATATATATATTATATATATTATAATATTTTTGGGCAAATTATACTCTAATAACTAATATAAAAATATAAAAAAACAATGATTTTAAGAAACGATATATACTACATCATACATACATATATATATATATATTATATATATATATAATAATATATATATATACATACATATTACTATATATAATTTATTATATTATAAAATATATATTATAATATATATATTTTATTATAATTTATATATTATATATATTATGTGTGGTGTGTGTTGTGTGTTGTGTGTGTGTATCTACTATTTATTTACTCTCTCTCTCTTCTCCAACACCACAAAACACACACCACACCACACAACAACACAACACACACACACACACACACACCACCACACCAACACACATACCCACACACACACACACACACACCAAAATTATATATATAAATATTTGTGTTTTGGGTGGGGGGGGGGGGGTGTTGTGTGTGTGTGTGTGTGAGGGGTGTGTGTTTGGTGTGTGTGTGTGTGTGTTGTGTGTGTGGTGGGGTTTGTGTGTGTGTGGTGTTTTTTTTTTGGGGTGTTGTGTGTGTGTTTTTGTTTGTGTGGTTTTTGTTTTGGTTGGAGGAGAGAGAGAGAGATAAAAAATAGATAATACACAAAACACACACACACACCACCACACACATATATATTAAAATTTTAATATATATATATAAATATAATATATATATATATATATATATATATTTATATATATATATATATATGTTATATGTATGTATAATATATATTATTTATATCTTAATATATATTATTTATATGTATGTTTATGTATTATATATGTCGTTTTTTTTTTTTTTTAATCATTGTTGTTATTTTATTATTAATTAGTTTTACTTTAAAATTCCCCCAAAAAAAATATTTTATAAAAATTATATTATTTATATATATATAATATACTTATATAAAATTATATATATAATATATATAATATATAAATATTATTTATATATATATATATATATGAAAATTGGCGCCAAATTGTAATGATAAGGGAATAATTAGGATAAAAAACTGCAATAATGGAAATAATAAAGTTAATAAAATATAATGATAACCGTGATAAAAACAAAAATAGTGTCCTTTATAATAAAAAGAAAGAAATCCTAAAGCCAAAAAGTGGCAATCTAGCGAAAAATTTTACGTTTATATTTTAATTATGATTTGGGTATTGTAAGGCTATTAATGAGAAAATAATACTTCTATTAATTTTGAATATAAAAGATAAAAAAGAGAATAAAGGGGGGTTTTAAAATTACTATCATAAATTTTAATTTTGATGATAAAAAAATAATTGCAAAATATAATAAAAATAATATTATTATTATTATTTTTGGTATTGTTTTTATTGGGTTTTTGTTGTTTTTGTTATTTTTTAAATTTTTCATTTTTGATTATTATTATTATTTTTACATTTTTATTATCATTATATTGTTATTTTTATAATGAAATTTTCTATAATATTATTATTATTTTTATTATTACTTTTTTTGTTAAAATTTTGCGAATATTTTTAACTTTTCAATAAAAAATATAATAATAAAAATTATATAATGTTTTTTTTATCATTTTTCTTTTGTCATTATTATTACATTAATTGTAGTATAATTTTAAAAAAAAAAATTACATCTATTTTGATTTTAATAAAGCATAAATTAAAGATAGTAATATTGGTTTTAATATCGTGATTTTCTTCAATCTGTTATCATTACTATTTTTATTTTTAAGAGTATAATTCCCAAAAAATATATATGGCGGCTATAATTACAATAATAATGAAATAATGATCATAATAATTGCAATAATTAAAAATGATGATAATAATAGAAATCATCATGATGAGGATAGTAATGGTGATAATTATGAAAATGATTATGATACTAATATAATTGTTAACGATATATACATACATATATATATATATATATATATATATATATTTTTAAATATAAAATATTATATATATATATACATATATATTTTATATATATATTTTATATATTTTAAAATTATATATATATCTTATTCATTGTTGTGGTGTGTGTGTGTGTGTATATAGATATAAAAAAACATGTAGTAGCATTTTAATATATATGTATGTACATATATATTGTAGTTATAAATGTTTTTTTTGTGTCTTTCTAAATATATATATATATATATATATATATATATATATATATATATATATATATATATATATGTAATATATATACTATATATATTTACATTCATCCATCCATCCATATATTTTTATATATATGAACCGTATTCATATTGACAAATGTAGAAAAGGTACGAATGAGAATGGACATCTCACAATACAAGAGATGTATTTGATCGGTTTCGATTGCGTCTTCGTCAGAATACATATATCAGAGAAATTAGATATAAAATATATATCAGACGTGACCCTGACAAATACCTGACTGTGACCTCCTATTCGTTGATCGCAGAATTGTTACGTGACCTGGATAGTTTGAACCTGCCCCATCCGTCTTGACATTACTCCCCGTCGCGATGTATGCTGCTTCCATAATTTTTCTTTTTGTTTGTTCAGTCCCCCATGGGCTATTTCAGCTTCCTTCCAGTTCGTTAGATGAGCAGCTTCATCTACATGTACCACCCTGGCACTGGAAGTCCCCGCGGTGACGGATGTCAGCTCGATGTTCGCTGATCCTGGTGCTGAAACCACGGCCTGTTTCCCCCAAAATATGCTGTGTCGCAACCGCTGCAGGGGAAGCGATATACAACACTACCCCATAACGTATGATGAGCATTAAAAACAGCTAAAATTACTTAATATTTTGTGGCAGAAGTTACTCAAGAGCAAAGAGCTCATCATAGGCTTCACTATATCAGGTGGACAATAAAATGAACATATAGCCAGATACGTGCCATTAATATTTACTTTGCATGCGATAAAGTCCAAAGTAGAATCAATAGTCACTTCTGTAAAAAGGGGGGCTTTGGTGGATGTACATGGCGAATCCCCCTCCACCCCTACCCTCACGATCTTCCGACCATAGTGGTTTGTTCCTCAGCGAAAAGACCTCGTCAGAGACGAGGTGTGTTAAGTGCGTTTCTTGGAGAACTATAATATCGGGAGCATAGACGAGGCTAATAAGTTAAGGTATTTACTTAAGATCTAAGACTTCGACGTTCCATTCTATAAAGGTCGACCGGCTTTAGGGGGGATTACGTTGGGGGTCCCTGTGGGATTGGAAGTGCCTTGTTCCCCAAAAATTTTTTCTTTTTTTGGAAGAGGC
>NW_023656274.1:0-10000 GCF_015228065.2 Penaeus monodon
TTCCAGGTGTTTCGATTTTTCGGCATCCTTTCATTTTCATGGGCGCCCGCTTTTCGTCTCTGCCGTGTCGCTCGAAAATTTCACCTCCCTTTTTCTTCTTCCAATCATCTTAATACTGCATGCGTCTTTTTGTTTTCCTTCTGGGGCCCTCGGTAGAAGGAGAGGGCTTGCACACAGTACCCAAAGACAAGTATTTTAAAGGGGATACACCGTGCTGCAAAACCTTGTAAAGCGAATGAAATGCAGGGACCCCCAACTACCCCCTTTACAAAAAAGGGAAAATACAATTTCGCAAAATATCCATCTTCTGAAGTTCTTTAAAAAACAAGGAATTGAGGCTTTCGTCCATATTTCTCAGGGGTTTTTTCAAAAAACAGTCGCTGTAACCCATCAAAAAAATAATGCCTGTCCGAGCTGGATTTAATTGTTTCATGGCCAATTTCATTAAAATAAAAGGGGTTTTGCCCGGTCCAAAAAGGGGCGACGGGGGAAAAAGAAAATTTTCCGGCCCCTCCATCCCCCTGTTTCACACAACAAACTCCATTTAACCCAACCCGATCAGCTGTAATTGCTTTTTGGTGGTTATAAATCCTTTCTTTTAAAACCTGTAATAACAGGGTTGGTATTTTTTTCCCAAATAAGCCGGGAAGGGGGCATAAGAAGTCGCCCCAAACAGGCTTTACCCGGATAAACCAATACAGCAGTATCTTTCCATAGCTCGCGTTGGAATTTTTCCCCTCTTAATACAACCCGGATATAAATAATCGGGGGAGTCATTCTGGAGGTTTAACCTCATTTGGGGTAAAACGACAGAGGGGCGATGGGGTTTGGTGTTTGGGGAAAGTTTCCCGATAACCCCCCGTTTTTCCCCCTTTCTACTTTAATATCTGTCCCCCCACTTGCAGTTTCCAGAAACGAGACTGGGCCGGTTTGGGAGTCCCGCTAAAAAGACATTTCCGGGCCATTTTTTTTGCACAACCCGGGGCTGTGTTAAAAACACTTTCCCGTTCACAATTCGTTTTATACCAATGTCCCCAAACTCTTTGCATGTAAAACACCCCGCCCCCTTGGGCGTTATAATAATCTGCGCAGCTTTGTACACAATCGAAAAACCCATTTCAAAGCTATAGCCTGCTGATTTTTAAAAACTGTCACCCTTTCGTTTTTTTAAAATCGCGCGAATGTTTTTCCTGAGGAGGTGTTTTAAATTCCCAAACAGCTTTTCTTTTTAAAATTTCCGAGGGGTTGGCAAAAAAAGGCTCGAATTTCTCCCACAGTGACGCAAAATATGTGTTGTATAGCCGGTAAAATCAATCACCTCTCTTGATGCTCCCCGGGAACCACCCCACATTTAGAGTTTCGTTTTTTTCTCTTCGTCGTCGTGGAGTTGGAGGCTTTCACATTTACTGCTGGGGTGGTTGTGCTGGGGGAACCCCGCGGGGGAGCAGCTTTGAAGAGTTTGTTTTCGCTCATGTTTATATGCCGTCGTTTTTGGCTTTATACAGGGCTTTTTGATTAGGCGGTTGGGGGTATTCTCCCCCGGGAGCTTTAAATTTGGGGGGTTCCCAAAAGCATCTTTCTTCCCACAGGCAAAAGGGTCGGGCTTTAGCTTTTCCTTTAACTTTCCCCAAACCTGCTTTAGGGAAAAACACCTGAGAGATACCGCTTACCCGCGGGATGGCATGAAATTTCATCCCGGTACCGGAGAAAAAATTTGTAAAAATTTTTTTTTATAGAAAACGAGGGTGAGGTGGAGGTGCAAAATTTACTTGAAAAACATCGAGTATATTCAACCCCGTGACAGGAGATTGTATCTGACCAAAATTCTTTCCCATCGTTTTTAAAAGGGACTGGGGGACGGAAAAATTTTTCCAAGAGAGAAAAGAAAATTTTTCCTGCTGGGGAAGCTTTGAAAAAAATTCCCCCCAAAATGTTTAAGGGGATGGATTTTTAATGTATTTCGGTTTGGGTTTTCCCGGGGTTTTTTTCCCAAGCTTTTCTAAAAGCAATAGAGGGAAAGAGGTAGGGTTACCCCCGCATTAGCAACGAAGGGGCCCACTGGGCCTCGCATTGACTCACATTTTTTTTTTTTTTTTCTTGTAGCGAGCAAGCGCGAGATTAATTAATGGTCTTCCTCCTCTACCCCCGGTCGTTTCCCCCGCGCTACGTGCCCGCGTGCCCCGCGCCCCCCACCCCCGCTGCAGCCGCCGCCGTCCCCGCCCCCCCCTCGAAACGCCCCCGCCCGCGAGCCCCCCGCTCATTACGGGTTTTTACCGGGGTTACAACTTTTCAGGGGGGTTTTCTAATATGGTCTTGCCCGCCTTTTTTAATTTCTTGTTAATATTATATTACCTTTTGCAAAGGGGGGGGAAAGAGACCGCAGGGCCCCAGATGTGGGTCAACCGGGGTTTTTTGGGAAACCGAGGAAATTTACTTTTTCAATTTCTAATAAAAATTAGAGAGGGAAAGGGCGTTTATAGCGAGGGGGGAGTAAAAGGGAGAAAATTTTAAACCTTTCCAGTGCGAGAGGGAGAGAATTTTTTTTTTTTTTTTAAGAGATGTTTTCTTTAGAGAAAATTCCCTTTAATTGCCTCTGGGTTTATCGTTTTAAAAAACCTCTTAAAAAGGTCCCCCCTCGTATTTAAATTTTTTTAAAGAAATTTAAAAAAAACCCCCGGCAATGAAATTTAAAATCTGGTTTTTATTAGTGAAATAAAAATTTCCTGAACGAGCTTTTTTTTAGCGAAAAAAATAAACCCGATAAAAACACAAAGCGAGGTGTGAGGGGTTGCTTTGTCATGGTGGAGGTTGCATTCATAAATTTGTAATAAAAAGATTTAAATTTAATAAGGATACCCGACCACGAACGAGGTTTTTCCCTCTCTCCTTTTTAGTTCGTTCCACCGGAGATACGATCTTGCAGGGGAAAAAACCCAGGCAACGATTTTGGGACCAGCCCCTTTCCGGTAAAAAAAAAATTTGCACGTCTTCACCGCTTAGACTTCCAGAAAATTTCCCCAAACTCTTTTTCGGGAATTTTGGTAAATTTTTGTCGAATTTTAAATACTCTCCGTATTTTTTTTTTTTTTCAAAAAAACCCTTGCGAAAGCGCCCGGTATGAGAAGGGGCCCCGGCGGTTTTGCGCAGGGGACCCCCTCCCTTTATTTTTTGGATTGGTAGCAGTTTGATCCCTTTTTTTATAGGTGCATTCAATGAGGGGGGCATAAATAACACGAAAGGGGGGTGTTGCCACTGCGCTCGGGTGTAGGGCCCGGGGGTGGACATCCTGAGGTTAGCACCTTTAAAACCCCCAAAGGCGCCCTAAATTATATCCCGACACAATGCCGGGGAACATCGATATACCCAACGTTTTTTTTAAAGGTTAAAATTGAAAAATTGCTTCCCTTGAGGGTTCGGAGGGTCCCTCTCTGAATGCCGCTTTTATTTCTTTCGAATGTTTTGTATCCCAAACCCGAAATTTCGTTCACCAATAAGCCTTAACTGTATTTTTTAAAAAATTTCCCCCTCCTGCATCGGTAAAGAGGTGGGAAAAAATTTTTAGCATCTCGGTGTTCAAAACTGATCGCACCCGGCGGTGGGCAACCCCCGTTTTGTTTTTTACTCTTTAAAACCGGTTTTTGAATATAACGGCTAAAAAAATTTTAACATACAAGTAAAAGGCTTTTTTGCTTTTGTTTTGATAATTTTGGTATCCGTAGATCGCCCCGGTTAAAAATTTTGCGGGGCTAAAAAGCCATTTTTTGACGGACGAGGGTTTTTTTTGCGATTATTTTTTGGGAAGTGTTTTTACACGCGTTGCGAGGGAAAAAGCTTTTCACATCTGAGTGTTTTTTATTCCTTTGGCCCAACTGCGGCGAGCGGATCAACAGAGCCTTTTACGCCCCCTAGACCTTTGGGTTTTGTATAATCTAATAAAAGCCGTGGGAACCCTCGCATAAATTTGGGCGGAAATTTACCTTTGGGGGAAAAACAATTGATATGGGAAATATTCGAAAGGGTATTATAGGGAAAACTAAAGGTTTATCGGGTTTTTCACCCCCTAGGGCTACGAGTAAATAACTCGAGATTTAGAGAGGAACAAATTTTTATACAGCTCAAAAAAACCTTGGCCTCACTTTTGCCTTTTATATCTCCCTACCTAAGCATTAAATTTTGGCCCAAAGGTCCCCTCTGCTTACCCAAAATTTTAAAATTTGAAAAAGCGTTTAGTGAATGTTGCGGCTGTGCTTCCCATTCAAAAAACACATTTTGAACAAGTACACAACTGAGATGGTTTTTGTTGGGCCCCTTTTTAAAAATATTACCCTTTCAATGTCACTGTTTGCCGCCTCTATGAAGGGAAAACATCTTTAAATATATAAAATAGATCGCTCGGGGGTTTTTCTTGTGTTCGGGGCCGGGGGGGATAAGGGCTTTTTAAGAAACAAGTTTGTAAAATAAAAGGTTTCCCCTTTTCCAACGGGGGGGATTCGCTTCCGCATGCAAATTTTAAACAAACTTTATTGTGATATTTCAAAAAACAATTTTTTGGTGAGATTGTCTTTCCCCAATTGGTGACCCCGCAATAAAAATTCTTTCAGGGTGAGCAAAAAAGAAAGAGGGAAGTTTGCTTTAAAAAGGAGTACGGTTTTAGTGGCGGGGGCATGGTGAAGGACAAAATTAAAAAAAGACAATTACATTTTTTCACAAAAACATCTTTTAATTTACTTTCTGAAAAGAAAATCTTTAATATAATATTTACAAACAAAACAAAAATATTACACAAAGTTTGTCGCGCTATTTCCTGCGTTCCTCGAAAAATGAAGGGGGTTTTCCCGTTTGTGTTTTCTGGCTTTCGAGGGGTTTCCCGGGGGAGGTGGATCGGGGGGTTTTTTGCTATTGGGTTTTTGTTTCTGATACATAATGTTGTTCCTGTTTCATTGTTGTTTTCCCCCGCACAAACCAAAGTGGGGGAAAATGAAGGGGGAGATGTTCCGTTTCCCCATAAATTTTTTAATTTTTCATCCCCTTTTGGGTGTTTGGGGCTATCGCCTCAGGTCCTCCTCCTCCTCCTCCCCACTCCCCTTTTGTCCCCTCCTCCCCTCATCGGTTGACGCGGTGAGCGCGAATTTTTCCCAAAGCTTTCCACCTCCTCCTCCTCCTCCTCCTCTGCTTCGAGGCGGTGTTCAATGGCCGGATGACCATTTTGCCAACGATTTGTAGCATTTTATATTTCCCCGCGTTTGTTTATCGTATAATGATAAAAAACCCCGCTTTTTGGTTTTCCCGGGTTTTTATTTACCATTTTCGTTGGTAAGTCACCGGTTAAAGAAGTGCGTCTCTTTCTCATAAAAAATACGACGGAAATTGGGCGTTTTTTCAGCTTTCCCCTTTTTAAGGGGCCGTCCGTTCCCTTTTACCCGTAGATGATGCCCCCATTTGGAGGAGGGAAAAAAGTCCCTTTGGTTTTTTGACCCTATTGCCTCTTTATGGGGAAAACTCCCCAGTCTCAGATTTTAAAATCCGAGCTTGCCCTTTACCGGGTTGGTTTGACAAAAGGAAAGGTCAGGCTAAAAAATTTGAAGGTTTATCCCCTCCTTTTAAAGGGAAATTTAGAGTTCTTTGTCAATAAACAAACTGTCTCCCCAGATAGAATATAGCTGTTTGGTGTCGGAGTAGCAGAGCTTCACCCCTCTCCGTAGGAAACTTTTTAAAATTTTAATTTAAAAAAAAAGTTTTACAAACTTTAATTTTAAACCAATTTCCCAAGATGGTAAAAACCGGGTGTATTGTGGGTATTTCCCTTTTTAACGGAATGAAGCCTTTAGATTGTTATTACCCGGTTGGGGCAAGGGGTTTTGAGTCTTTTAAAGGAGGACTTCGAATCTTTTGAGGAAAGAGGGGCGCTTTAAAATACCCCGTTGGGAAGTTCAGTCTTTTTTTGGGGGGGTTCTTAAACACCCTCCGAACACGCTGTTGGGGAGGTTTTTTAAAAAGCAGGTTTTTGCGCTTTTTCCATTTGGCCCCCGCGGGCCCCCAAAATATATAATAAAATAAAATTATAATATATATATATATTATAATATATAATATATCGTAATATAAATATATATATTTTAGATAAATATGTATATATAATAAAATTTTAAAATATAATTTTATTATAGATAAAAGGTATATAAAAAACCAAAATTATATTTTAACATTTTTATATAAAAAATATTTTATTTTAAAAAATATATATTTTATAATTTTAAAAATTATATATAAAATATTATTATTAAAAACACACAGATATTGTTTTGATATATAAATATATCTATATTATATATATAAAAATAAAAAAAAAAAAAAAAAAATATATATTTTAAAAATATATTTTAAATATATATATATATATTATATATATTTTAATATGTATTTTTGTATATAATATTATATAGATATATATATATATAAAATAATTTTTAAAATATATAATTTTGGGGAAAAAAGATAAAAATATATATCTATTCTATATAAAATATAATTTAAAAATTTTATATATTTTAAAATTTGATAATTAATATCCTTTTTAGAGATTTATATAAAATATTTATATATAAAGATTTTTATAGATATATTTTAAAATTCTATATATAAACTATAAAATATCTTTTATATATAAAAATAATAGAGAAAGAATAGAGATGGTGGGGAAACCCGAAGGGATATAGGGGGAAAAGATAAGGGTTTTATAAGGGTAGATAGAAAATTTGATTAAAATATATGATAGGGATAATTTGGAAAGGGTTTAAAAATAGAAAAGATAAAAAAAATTTTAATAATATAGAAAACCGAGAATATATAGAGGAGGGTAGATAATAAAAGGTTAATGAAAGATAAAATATATAAAAATTAAGGGGAACATTTTAGAGAGAGATTATCATAAAAGAAAAAATATAAAAATATAGATATATAGGTCTATGATAGAAAATATTATATTTTTATAAAATATATATATAGATATATTATTACTATAATTAATAAAAGAGAAAAAATAAAAATTTTATATAAACATAATAAAAAAGAGATAAAGGGGTAAAAAATATTTGTATAAATAAATAATTTTATAAATTTTTTTTTGAAGGGAAATATTTTAAAATGGAATATATATTTTCTTTATAATAATAGAGAATAATATATAAAAAATATATTTTATATAAAATTTTAATATATAAAAATATATTATATATATATATATTCAAAAAAATATATATATAAAAATATATATATATATATATAAAAAATATATAAAATTATATAATATAATTTTATATATAATTTTAAAATTTATTTATAAGATTTTATATTTTATATATATATTTTTAAAATTTTATATATAAAAATATATTATAAAAATATATATTTGTGTGTGTGTGTGTGTGTGTTGTGGATTTGTATAATGTAAAAAACATATAAATAAAATATAATTAATATATTAGAAAATATAATGCTAAATATAAATTATAGATATATATATATTAAAAAAATATATAAAAGAGATATAGAATATTAATATAGAAAATTTATAAATTAAAATCAGTGGGTTAAAAGATTACATATTTAGATATAGTAATATAATTAAAATAGATAAATTTTAAAATAGGTTTATATATATAAGAAAATAAAATAAAATATATATAATATTAAATAAAATTTTTATATATAAAATTGGGGATATTTTATTTAAAAAATATAATTTTAAAATTTATAATAATATATATATAAAATATATATATATATATATAAATATATAAAATATATATATTTTTATATATTTTAAAATATATATAAATATAAAAATTTTTTAATATAATATATAAAATGTATTATTTTATACAAAATTTCAATATATTTTATATTAAAATATAAAATTATTATATATATAAATATATATGTTGGGTTTTGGGTGGGCCCTGTGTGTTTGTTGGGATGTTAAATATGTTTTGTATGGGTGGTATTTATATATGAGTGTATGTATGTATGTTTTTGTTTTTTTGTGTGTTAGTGTATGGGGTGTGTGTGTGTTTTGTGTTGTTTTTTTTTTTTATTTTTATATATATAAAATAAAAAAATATATTTTTTATATTTTAAAAAATATATATATATACATATAAATATATATTTTTTTTTTTTTTTTTTTTAAAGGAGGGTTTATGGGTTTTAGGGCCCCCGTGGGAAAAAGCATGATACTTAAATTTTAGTATATATATATAAGAAATATTATATAATATATATATTATTATAAGTAATATAAAAATTATATATATATAAATGTTTATATATAAAATATATAAATGTATATTTTATTTTTATATTTTAAAAAAATTTAAATATAAAATAAAATATTATAAAAAATAAGGGTAAATTGATATATTAGATATATAGAAATTAAGGGGGGGTATAAAAATATAATATATAATATATATATATATAAATATATTATATAATTAAAATTTTAATATTTTATATTTTTTATATAAAAAAATATTTTATAATATATAAAAAAATAAAATTAATAACTGTGTGTGTGTGTGTTGTGTATGTGCTTTTTTTCTGTGGGTAATGGGGGTGTGTGTGTGTGTGGGTGTATGGTGTGTGGTGTGGGTGGTTTTGAGTGTGTGTGTGTGCGTGTGTGGGTATGGTGTGGTGTGTGTGGTTTTTGTGTGTGGGTGTGTGTGTGTGTGTGTGTTGTGTGTGGGTTTTGTGTGTGTGTGTGTGTGGGGGTGAGTTTTGAGTTTTGGTTTTTTTAAGTATTTTAAATTTTTATTTAAAATCCATACATACAAAAGCAATAAAAATATTATATAAAAGTTAAAATATATATATAAATATGTATATATATATATGTATATATTAACATATAACTTACCATTTGAACAGAAGGTAATAAAAGAAAAAAAGAGAGTGAATTAAAAGGGATGAGAGAATGTAAGAGAGAATGTGAGATATTTAAAAGATAAAAATAAAGAATATGACGAAGGGGAGAAAGAGGGGAGAGAGAGAAAGAAAGAAGAAAAAGAGGGGGAGATAGAATGAGAGGGGAGAAAAGTTGAGGGGGAAAGAGGAATAATAAAGGTAGAGAAGGGAAATTTAAAGGGAGATTATGGGGGTGAAAAGGAAGAGGAGGGTTTGGGGGAGAAGACGGGGAATTTACAGAGATAGAGATTGAAACAATAAAAAAAATGAAATAAGAAAAACGGAAGAAAAAAGCGAAAACCTTTTTATTAAAGAGGGGCTAACAAAAGAAAACACCGGGGGGGGCAAAGGAAAAAAAACGGGAAAAAACACATCCTTTTAAAAAAAATAAAGAAAAATGTCTACGTCGCCGACACTGGCTAAACCCCCCGAGCTAGCCAACGCCTGCACAGCCCGGCCACCTTGATTAGACAGGAAACCCTTGCAACTGGAATTCTATCCCAGGCCCGTCACGGAATAAGAATTACATTTGCAGTCCACAGATACCGTAGCTCTGCTGGGCAAAATGATATCGCAAAAAATTCCTGCCACACGTCGCTATTCAACCAACGTGTGACAGTTCTAATCCTGACCGATGGTTCTGATCCTGCTTATTGTCACGATGTGTGATTATTCTGTGTCTTTTCCATTTGTTGTGTTCGCTCATTTCCATTTTCCGTGTCCCTCTCCCTCCTCTCTCTTCCTCAGAATCGACAGAAACTGTGCCGAGTTGCCGGCCCACCCTGAAGCTACGCCAAGGGCTACTTACGAGGCGGGCGTTGCTGGTCGAGGCACCCATCGTAGTGGTTGGGGCGTAGGTTGCGGTCGTTGTTGAAACGTTGGCGGTGTCCTTGCGGCAGTTGGCGCTGCGGGTTAAAAGTGAGCTCGCTGTGGCCGCGCCGCCTCGCTGCGTATTCTTATCGGTGACCTTCGGTCCACAGATAACGCAAATAGGACAGTCAGCCTCGCTCAGGCTAACTGTCACAACACACCCAAACCC
>NW_023656274.1:15000-20000 GCF_015228065.2 Penaeus monodon
AAGCTACTTCCATCGCGATAAACCCTTGATTTGTTTTTTAAATTCGCCGTCAAAAGTAAAGACATTATTCGTGACGCACAAACGAATGAGATCAATAAGCAATTGACCGGAATAGGATCTTATCACGAAACTGAATAAAGTTTTATGTCAAGAAATTCTAACACATCTTAAAGCGGAACATTAGTGAAAAAAGAATCTACATCAAAGCTCACTAATTTCTTACCGTGCGTCGGCAAGTTTCTAACCTTATCCATGAAATCCATTGAATGTTTAATATGACTATCAGAAAAAGCCCCATAAAAGGAGATAAAACGCTCGCTACCATGAGTCTAAAGGGCGGGTAACCGAGTTGCAAGAGAAATAATAGGCCTTAGAGGGGGCGCCCTGTTGTGAGTTTTAGGAAGGGCCATAAAAATACGGAATAGAGGGATTAACCGTTCTAAAGCGATCAAAGAATTTGGGGTCAGGACAAAAGGCAGCAATACGTCTAAGGGTTTTTCGAAATGACTCCGTGACAGAAAAATACGGGTTGGAGCGCAGTTTTTGATACGTCGAGGTGTCGTTCAAAAGGGAATGAGCTTTGCTTATATAATCAGATTCATTAAGGATAACTACGTTATTACCTTTGTCGGCTTTGGTAATTATAATATTCAAATTACGTTTAAGGGGATTAGTGGCCAAGAAAAAACGTCGGGGTAAGCTTTTGAATCGTCGAATAAATCAAGAATCGGATTTAACAGACACCTTTAAGGTAGCTGAGATCTCATTCGAGGATTTGTTTTGCTTCGCAATGAAACTATCAAGACCTTTAAAATAATCTAACAGTGATTAGCGCTTGGTTTGGTAGCAAAAGATAAACCCAAACCTAAAAGTTTCGGTTCGTAACGTGAAAGGGAATAAGACGATAAATTTACAACCGAGTCAGTAAAGCGAAAATTTACACCACGCCCCTACGTGAACAGAGACGGTTAAGTTTCTTGTGGAGGGATCTTTGATGCCGTTCGCTTTCAAAAGACGCTCTACGCGCAGCAATGGCTAAAAGGTCGTCAACAAATTGAACGGGGGTAACTTCTCTAAGCAATCTAAGCGATGTACACGTTACTGTGTTTGTGTTTGTGTTTATATATATATATATATATATATAATATATATATATATATATATATATATATATAAACTTCGCTATCATTACTCAAGTATGATTAGATAGGTAATTTCTATAAATCTAGTGAGATCCTAGTTCCCGTTTAGTGGGTCGTTTGGCATGGGTGGTTTAGCACTGGCCTCCGGTTTCATATTCGGAGTGACCTAGGTTCGAGTCCTCATCAGGGAGGGTTGCTATTTTTCAATATCAATGAGGCATTGCATTATTCCATTGCATATATATTTCTATATATGAATATATATTTCTATATATATAAAAAACACACACACACACACACACACACAACACACACACACACACACACATATATATATATATATTATATATATATATATATAATATATATATATATATATATATATATATATACATATAAAATGCATATCATATATATATATATATATATATATATATAATATATATAATTTTATATATATATATATTTGTGTGGTGTGTGTGGGGTGTGTGTGTGTGTGTGGTGTGTGTGTGCGTGTGTGGGGTGTGTGTTTTATATTTATTTTAATAATTATAATATATAATTTTATATTATATATATATATAATATAATTTATATACATATAAATACTATTTAAATATATACATAAATATATATATATATATCATATATATATATATTATATATATATATATATATATATATATATATATATATATATTATATAATATGTGTATACACCCTATACCTTTATATACAAAATATATATATCTATATAATATATATATATAAAATAATATAAAATATTATAGATTGTTAGGCCAGCCGCCCCGTCCCCTCTTTTGCCCCCAACACAAGGCAGGCTAGGCAGACGGCGTGTTATCCACAGGGTCGTGAACACTGAACAGCTCCAAGAGGCATATATATATATATATGCATATATCTGCATATATGTATATATATTTTAAAAATATATATATATATATATATATGATATATATATATATATATATATGTGGTGGTGTGTGTGTGTGTGCGTGTGATGGGTATGTATATGTATATGTATATTATATCGATTATAATTTTATATATACTTATATATATATTTTATATATAATTTTATATATATATATATATATATATATATATATATATGCATCTATATGGGTGTTTTTATGTATATAATATGCATATATGGGTGTATATATGTATATATATATATATATATAGATATATATCCAATATAGGATTACCATATGTATAAATTATATATATTATATATAGATATATATATATATATCTCATATATATATATTATCTATATAAACTTCCGGGATCATTACTCAAGTATGAGTGTAGATAGGTAATTTCTATACACTAGTGAGATCCTAGTTGCAAAATCCTTTTAGTGGGTCGTGTTGGCATGGGTCGGTTTAGGAAACTTAAAACTAACCATATTAAACTTAAACTAACCTAACCAAACCAACCCTACTATAACTAACCTAAACTAATCATACTACCTAATTAGACAATTCTAACCTAAACCTAAGGAAAACTAATTAAATAACACCAACTAACGAACTAAACCTCTAATCTAAATAAATTAAACTTAACGAAAACCTGCAACCTAGCTATCCCTAAACTAACATAATATAACGGAACAAATAAATAAACCTTAATCTATTAAAACTAATCTAACATAACATAACAGGACAAACTAGTAAAAACATATTATAATCTAATACACCGAAGATAACTGAAACCTAACCTAGCCTAACCAATTCTAACGTAACTAAACTTAATATAACCTTAACTGCCTACCGTTATCCTAAACCACACCGAAACCTAGCTAACATTAAAATAACATAATCTATCCATCTAACTAAACCCAAGGCAAAACCTACCTAACTTATATAAAAACAACCTAACCTAACCTAACCTAAACTATACCTTAACGAACGTAACCTAAACAAATTTAAACCTATTCAAATCTATCTAACGTAATATTAACAAAACGAACAATTGAAAACAACGAACTGAACCTAACCAAGATACTAGGCAGGTAGATACACAAATAGAACAGGATGGGCCGGTGAGAAGGTGATAGCACGAAAGATGCGGTAGGTTGATAGATAGACAGATACGTGTAGATACGTGGGGTAAGTAGATAGAAGTGTAGGTAGGAGGTAGGTAGATAGTCAAATTATTAAATCGGGAACATATAAAGTATACAAAATATACATGACTTATACACACAAGGAACACGTGCAAAATAAAAAAGTATAATAAAAAAATGATATATATAATAAATATATATACATATATATATAAATATATATATAATACATATATATATATATATATATATATATATATATACACATACAACATATATACACACACTGTAAATATTACACACCAGACAGATGATGAATAAATAATACCTATTATTATCTGACGAATCATATATCTATATAAATATGTGAGGTGTATGTATGTATGTATTTATTTATATCTATCAATGTATCAATGGTATATATATATATACATACACACACACTAAATATATATGTACCGTACTACATATATGTATATATTTTTTCATATATATGTGTGTGTATGTGTGTGATTGTATGTGTGCCTTAACCCTGCCAAATCTCATGATGGCTACACCCCAACAGCACGAGGCTCCCGCCCCCTCGGCGCCTCTCTTCCCTCAGCAACACCTCCAACAGGCACTAAGCTCCTCCCTCAACATAGAGGCCGACCAATGGCATTTCCCAGGGAGGAGGGGGAAGGTAAGGCTCGACGAGGAAGGAGGCCCGCCATTGGATCATCCAGCGGGAGTCTTCTCCCATTGTCTGGAACGGACGACGCTGCTCGAAGGCGTAGACGGAGACTCGGGAAGGAACAGAAGAAGGAAGAAGCCACCAAATAAGACGAAGCAATAAAGAAGAATGAGACAAAGAAAAAGAAGAAGACGAAAAGGGGAGAAGCGATACAAAAAAGACGAAGCAAAAGGAATAATGAGACAAAGAAAAACGAAAATGGGAAGAAGCGATCGAATAAAATGGCACAATAAGAAGAGATAAAATAATAATGATCTAATAAGAGAAAAAGAATAAGTTGAATAAGAAGAAGAACAAGGAAAAGTGGAAATAATATATATACTATATAGATACTATAATATATATATATATATTATATATATATATGTAATATATATATATATCTATATATATATCTATATAATATATACTATTAAATAATATATATTAATTGTAAGAAAAAACAATACATGAAAACGATTAAATTAAGAAATAAGAAACAAGGAAATAAAAATAAGAAAGTAAGAATTGAGAAACATAGAAATAAGATTAAAACATAGGCTGGAAAGGGAAGCGAAAATCAAGAATTTGAGAATTGACTGCAAAAATAAACTAGAAATATATAATGAAACAATATCTACGGTAGTAGAAAAAAGAAAAGATAAAATAAAGGAGAAATTCAGTATAAATAGATATTGAATAAAATGATGAAGGTTACAATAGTATCAATAGTAAAAAAAAACTAATTTCCAAATAATGAAAATACAACAATAAAATGATAAAAATATAAAATTAAAAATGAATTACAATCATGAAAAGATAAGTGAATAAATAAAACAGATACAATAATAAGAATATATATAAGTTATGAATGCAAAACAAAATAAAAAAAAAATATATATTATAAAATATAGTAAACAAACAATAATGATGATAAATATAAACTTATTCGACGTATAATTATCCTATCCTTATAGTGCGGGATAAATGAGGGTAATTAGTGCCCCGGCCGGATCAAAATCATCTGCTCTGACGGTGGATTAGACATATA
>NW_023656274.1:27500-28913 GCF_015228065.2 Penaeus monodon
ATATATATATATAAAATGTATAAAAATATTTATGAATAGAAAAAAACATTTCCCCTGTTGATACAATGGAAAAAAAACCACAATACAAAAAATTAGTTTTTAAAAAATGAGACACAGTCCCCGACTCCTCCAAAAGAGCTTCATTGGCCGCCCTAGCCTGCCCTACATGAGAAATCTACTCTCTCCGTCCCCTTTTCACCCTCTCAACTGCAGGTGATTTTCCCCAGGTAAACACTCTCCTGCAACCTGGTCCATACCAGCCCTCTTTCCCCTCGAAGGTGGGACCATGCTGTCCTTGTGCCTCCTGTGATAAGCAGTACTTTTGGGGAAACAGGCCGCCAGGTTCGTACCAAGCGTCTGTTCAACATAAAAAGTGTATCCAGGGGACAAAAAAATAACGCCCTCTTTTTCCCCTCAGTGGGCACGGTCATGATGGATGGGCGCAGGCGGATGTCTTTTTCCCTTTGCCCAGTCCACTCCCCCAGAGGGGAACCTCCTTATAAAGCTTTTTGCCTAATTTCAACTTAAACGGGCTTTTCTCCTGCGTAAATCTCCCTTGCTTCCATATCCTCCCCCTTTTTCCCTTGCCGGCCACCCGGCCAAGTCCGCCCGATCCTCCGACCTAAGACCTCCCTGTTCCCTTTGTCGTCCCCAACCTGCCGTGTTCCCGCGTTTTCCTTCCTCTCTTCTTTTTAAATCCTTCCTCTCCCTTCCCCTTAGACCCGAGGAAGGGACAAAGGTGGATTTCGAAAAAGGAGTCCATTTTCAAAAAATCGTTTTGTATTGGGGTTTTTCTTCCAATATATTTATTATATGTTTTTTAAAATATATATATAATATATATATATAATATAATAAAATTTTATATATATTAAAAAGGGGTGTATTTCGCTAGATTTTGCGGTTTTTCGACTTTTTTAATTTTTTTTTTTTCCTTTTTTTATTAAAATGGAAGCGATTTCTTTATTTAAATTTTTCATCGTTATCATTTATTATCGGATCTAATGATTATTGTCATTTTTTTTTTATCTCTTATTTGCAATTATTAACCTTCTCCCTATATAAAGAGTGAAATTTTAGGCTAGTTGTATATAAAATAAAAACATGATGTTTGTATATATATATATATATATATATATATATATAATATATATAATTTTAATAATTTTAAAAATAATGTTATATATATTTAGGTCACGTTCGGTTGGGAAAAGGAAATCCTTACATTAGGTTAGGTTTTTGGTTTGTAAAGATACGTTTTGGGGTTAAACGATAGCCCACAAAACATTTCTCACGAAGAAAAAAGTACACATACAAACGAATATATAAAAAAAAATTTTTTTAAAAATTAAAATTTTAAAATAAAATTTTAAAAAAAATTAAAAAAAGAAAAAAAAAAAAAAAAAAATTAAA
>NW_023656276.1:0-3690 GCF_015228065.2 Penaeus monodon
TATTATTTTAAAAATTTTTATATTATATATTATATATAATAATATAATATATATAAATTTTATATATATTATTTTATATATAATATATATATATATTACCAACACACACACACACACAATTTGAGTTTGTGTTGTATGTGATGTGAATGTTTTTTTTGTTTGTTTGTGTTTGTGGTTTTGTTGTAAATATAACTAAACTATATATTATATAAATTTTATATATTATATATATATATATATATATATATATATATATATATTATATAGAATATATATATTTATATATTGTATATAATATTTAATATATGTATATATATTTTATATATGTATATATATATATATTTTAAAATTTTATATATTATTTTATATAATATATATTAATATGTTATATTTAAATATATTTTGTATATTATATGTATATAAAATATATATGTATATATATAGTATATATATATGTATATATAGTATTAAGTATATATATTATGTAATGTATATAATATATATATTATTATATATAATATAATATATATATAAATATATATATTGTATATTATATTTAGTTATGAAAATAATATAATTATATATATATATATAATATATATATATAAAATGTATATTTATGTATTGTAAAAATTATATATATTTATATATATATATATATAATTAATATTATAATATTAATTTATATATTGCTATGTATTTTCACGTTTTTTTTTCTCTCTTTTTTCACAGGAATGTTTTGCTCACACGACAGCAGTGAAGTGAATGTCATATATTATTACATTTGAAAGTATCATGTCACATATGTAATACAAAAAATGCCAGCAAGACATTCAAAAAGTCTCTGTTACAACTGTTTTATGTGTGTATATATATATATATTATATATATATATATTATAATATATATATGATGTTATAGATAGATAGAAGATAGATAGATATATAACATATATATTAATATTTTTTATATGTTTTATAATTAATTTAAAATTTTTTCTAAATTTTTTTTTAATATTTAAAAATACATTTAATATTCATCATATAATTTTTATACATTTTAAAATTATGATGATAATATATTATCTATTTATATTCCAATAATATTTTAAATATATATATATATATATTAATAATAATAATATATATATAATAATTAATCACATTTTTATATTATATTGTAATTTAATATTATTATATAATATATATAATAATAATATATTATAATATAATTTTAAAATAATATTAATATAAATTTTTTATTCCACCCCACACACACACCCCAAACCCCACACACACCAACCACACACACACAACCCAATATAATATATATATATATATATAATTTTATAATATATTATTATATATTATATATATATATATATTATATATATATATTATATTATATATATATATATATATATATATTATTATATATTTATATATATATATTATATATATAATAATATATATAATATATTATTATATAATATATATATTATATCTTTTAAAATTTTTATAATTTTATATTTATATATATTATTTTATTATATATAATATAATATTTAAAAATTATATATATATATTATTATATATTTTAATATATAATATTAATATTTATATATTTTATATTTATATATTTTATATTATATATATATTACTATAAAATATATATAAAAATATTTTTTTTTTTTTTTTTTGTTTTTTTTTGTTTTTGGTTGTTTTGTGTGGTTTTTTGGGGTGTTTTTTTTTTGGGGGGGGGGGGGTTGTGTGTGTGTACATACTTAAATGTATAAATTTAAAAAAAGGGGGAAAACGTTTGTTATTACGCCATTGCCCCTTTAACCCAGGGGTACGAATGGGGTTGGTAGCCCTTCTAAAGAACTGGTTTCCCAGTTACATTGTTTTCTAATGTTTTGTAACAGGGAATTTTGCACACCCCCCCTTTTAAAAGTATATTTGTCAGAGGGAAAATACACTCGAATCTGTCCGTAACTAAAAATAATGTAATAGGGCTACCAACCCGGTTGTAAAAAAACCTCCGAAAAAACATCAATAAAACCGGAACTTTGAAAGGACGAGGCTGGGCCGTAGGTGAAAAAGGCCCGAGCGAACCCAGAACTTCGCAAACCTCAAATGCTATAAAGGACAAAGCACTATTATGCTTCAAAAATTAATACTGTATAACACTTACTTTTTTTGCCATTTTGTCTGTAAGGTCGGCTGTTAAGTTACAGGTTTTGTTGGGTTTGAGTCCCCAGCCCCAAGTAACGTCGGAACGCTGTAAAAACACTCGTGCGTAGCAGACAGCCAAGGACCTTGGGTTGTGTTCTGGCTCCCGGGTCCAGACAGGTTTTATTAGGGGAAAAAATACTTTGAACGGAGTCCAGTTTTAGTGCCCCCCAATCTGCCCTTCAAAAAACTTGTTAGTGAATATTTTTGTCATTTGTCCCGATTGACGAACACACTTTATCTTATCAGGTTACCTCTGTTCTGGACCTTAAACTAGAAATGGCACGGGGGACCTACACTTTTCAGGGTTTTACCCAAAGCACCGTTTTTTTGTGACGAAAAAAACTTGGCTGTGGGGTGGGTTGGGTTTCCCGATCGTACTTTTAAAAACTTCGAGAGGCTTTTTCAGAGCAGATCGTGTGTCAAAGTGTATAGGGATTTTCCAATCAAGTTTTAATGCATTCGATATTAGGAAAAAATTGAAATGCAGCTGTTAATGTTAACTTTTCATTTTTGGGGGGTCATTTGTGCTTGTGCGTGGTTGTGTGGGGGGGGGGGGGGGGGGGGGGATTTTTGTATATTTTAGCCGTTGCGTTATTTTTATTGTATACACATAATATAAATGATACATTCATATATACATATAAGATAGCATTGTGTGTGTGTGTGTGTTGTTGTGTGTGTGTGTTTTGTGTGGTGTGTGTGGGTGCGTGTGCGTGCATATGATGAATTTTATGGAGATATTGGACATTTATATAGCTCTAAACACACCAACACATACATACCTACTACTAATCGCACATACACACACACACACACACACACACACACACCACACAACACACCACACCACACACACACACAACACACACACACACGCTTATGTGTGTGTTTTTGGTGTGTGGTATGTGTAGTGGTTTTTGTAGTGTGTGTATTTTAAATGCACAAATGCATCATGCATAGAAATTACACACACTATATTGTATTATATGTAATATATATATTATAAAATTAAAATATATATATTAAATATATATATACAATAATATGATTGTATATATACAAAGAGAAAGAGTTAAATATATGAGGTAATGAAATACACACCTACATTGGTGTGTTTCAGAAAACATGATTATTGTCATTTTTAAAACCAAAACATTCATGAATAGGCATCTGCTTTGATTAGCGAGATAATATCTGAATCCTTCCTGAAGGCTTGTTTTTCAGTAGCCAAGGCAATGGCCTATACCAAATGAATACAAAACAAAGGGGAAGCTATGAAAAGCATTTAAAATACAAATGGGGAAAAAACCTTTTTGCCCTTAGGTGTGTACAGTATGATTGCTGTCATGATCCTCTTGCTGACCTGGGGGACAGCGGCCGTGAAACCCCAAAAGACATTGTTCCCACCCTTTTTTTCTCGGGGGAAATCTACCGCTTCGTTATATCACGGGGAGGT
>NW_023656277.1:0-3686 GCF_015228065.2 Penaeus monodon
GATAATGATAATGGTCACAGTAATAACAACAATCATGGCATTGATAATCATAACACTACTAATAATAGATATAAGAATAGTAAAAATGAATAGTGATAAGGACAATACTAAGAATAACAATTATAAAGGATAACAATATTAATGAATATTAATCAAAATGTAATGAAAGTAATATGATAATAATAATGATATCTTGATAATACTGTCAGATACAGTAAGAGTAATACTAGTAAAACAACAAAGATTATGACCATAATAATAACAACAACATCAATAATAATAATGATGCTGATAATAATAATAATGATAATAATAAAATTAACAATACTACTACTAATAATAATGGTGATGATAATGATGCTGATAATAATAATAATAATAATATAATAATAATAATAATAAATAACATAATATATATAATAATATAATGATAATAATAATAATATAATAATAATAATGATATAATAATGATAATAATAATGATAATAGTGATAACAATAATAACAATAATAAAAGTAATAATAATAATAATAATAATGATAATATCAAATGGAATGATAATAATATGATAATTATGATAATGATTTGTTATCAATTATTAATATTTTTGTTAATATCGTTATCATTATTTTTTTCATTATTACTATTATATCAACATTATTATTTTTTGATAATAACATAATATAAAATAATAATAAAAATAATGATAATGATAATGATAATTAATACTACTACTATAATAATAATATAATAATAATAACAATAATAGTAATAATAATAATAATAATAATGATAATAATAATAATAATAATAATAATAATAATAATAATAATAATAATAATGATAATAATAATAATAATTATAATAAATAATAATAATAATAATAATAGTAATAATAATAATAATAATAATAATAATAATAATAATAATAATAATAATAATGATAATAATAAAAAATAAGGATAATAATGATAATAATGACAACAATAATGATATTGAAATGGTAATAGTAATGATAGTAATAAAGATAACAATGATAATAATGACAATAACGATATTAATTATAAGGATAATGATGATGATGACGATGGTAATAATAATAAAAAATAGTAATAATAATGATAAGAACAACAACATCATGATGATGATTATTATTATTATTATTATTATTATTATTCATTATTATTATTATTATCATTATTATTATTACTATCATCATTATTATTGTTATTATTACCATTACCATTATTGTTATTATCATTACTATTATTATCATTATTATCGTTAATATCGTTATTATTATTTTCTTTATTGCTATTATAATCAACATTATTATTTTTGATAATAATAATAATAATAATAATAATGATAATAATAATAATAATAATAATAATAATAATAATAATAAAATAATAAAAATAATAATAATAATAATAATAATAAAATGTTATAATAATAATAATAAATAATAATATAATAAAAATAATAATAAAGATAATAATAATATAATAAATAAATAATAATAATACTAAAAAATAATAAAAGTTTTATAATAATAAATAATAAAAATAATAATAATAATAAATAATAATATTTAATAATTATAAATAATAATATAATAATAAAAATAATATAATAATAATAATAATAATAATTACAGCAACAATAATATATAATATAATTAAATATGATATGATGATAATATAATATAGTAATAATAATATAATATAATTTAAAAAATAATAATAAATAATAATTAAATAATAATAATCATAATAATAATAATAAAATAATGATAAAGATATAAAAAAAAATAATAATAAAAATGATAATGATGATATGATTATCGTAAAATACTAAAGGAAAAAATAATGATGATAATTTAAAAATAAAAACAATATAATAAAACACAACACACAAAAATAAAAATAATGATAAAAACGATATAATAACAAATAATAATAATATAATAATAATAATAATAATAATAATTTAAAAACATAATATTTTTATTATTATTATTATTATTATTATTTATTATTATTATTATTATTATTATTATTTATCATTTTTGATTATATTAATAGAAATATGATAAGATCTCATATCATCACATCAAATGTAATATATAAAATATATTAATAATAATAATATAATAATATAATAATAAAAAAACTATAATAAAAATAAATAAAATGAATATATAGTGATTTTAGAATGATACAAATGAATTTAACATATTTGATACAATATAATACTATATGGTAGTAATTAATATATAAATAAATATATAAAATAATACTAATAAAATAATAAAAATAAAAATAACCATAAAAAAGAATAAAAATAATAATGATAATAATAAAATAAAAATAATAATAATAATATAATAATGGGTAATATATGATACAATCAGTGAAAATAAGGCATTAAGGTAATATATAATGGTAACAAATACTAATAAAAATAAAAATCATAATAATAATGAAATAATAATAATAATTATACTGGTAATAGTAAAATAATAGAAATAATAATGATAATAATGAAAAACGATAATAACAATAACAATGATAATGATGATAATGATAAAGATAGTAATAAACAATAATAATAATAATAAATGATGATGATGATGATGATGATAAATGATTGATGATGATAATGATATGATGAGATGATGATGATGATGATGATGAGATAATAATAAAATAATAATAATAATAATAATAATTGATATTATTATTATTATTATTATTATTAACAATAATAATATTAATAGTAATAATAAAAATTATAAAATAATATTACTAATAAACTAATGCTATTAACACTAATACTATTACTATTACTAATAATATAATGATAATAATTATGATAAGCATGTTAATAGTAATGATTATAATGATAATAATGATTATGATGATAGCAATGATAATAATAATAATAATAATAATAATAAAAATATAATAAATAAAAAATATATAATCATAAAACAACAAACACAACAACAACAAAAAATAATAATAATAATAATAATAATAATAATAATAAAAAATTTGACTAAATAATAATGATGATGATGTGATAATAATAACGTAAAATAAAAAAATAATAATATAATAATAATAATAATAATAATAATAATAATAATAATAATAATAGTAAAAATAATAGCAATAATAGTGTTATAATGTAATAATTATAAGTACAGTAATTATACTAATGATAATTTTGATAATAGTATTGATGATAGTAATAAACCAATAATGATAATGATATTACTACTACTACTAACGAATACAAAAAAATTAATAATGATAAAGATAAAAATAATCATAATAATTCGTAATAATGAAAAGTGATAGTAATAATCGTTAACATTACCCCCTTTTAATTCCCTCAGTTACTCGGCCCTTTGCAACAAGATATCTCTGAGTGTATGTTTTATCCACAAAGGGGATTATGTTCTAAAGTACCCTTGGGGCCCTCGTGAAGATGCCTTCCACGGGAGCTCTGAGTACGGCGTGAACTCATTGTGACCTTGACCTCACGTGCCCTGTCCTTTGTGCTGCTCTTTTGATAGCCACTGGAGAATAAGAATTAATAATGGACACACAGATGATTTTTTTAAAAGTAAAATCGATATGCTTTCGCTGATTTTATGGTAAGATTATTTAATTTTA
>NW_023656279.1:0-3682 GCF_015228065.2 Penaeus monodon
TTTGGCCCCTTTTCCCCCTTTTTGGGGGGGTTTTTTTTTTTTTTTTTTTTTTTTTTTTTGGGGGGGGGCCCCCCCCTTTTGGGGGTTTTTCTTTTGATATTTTTTTTTTTGCTTTTATTTATTATTTTGAGGGGTTTACACGTGTGTAGACAGACGTTTTTGGGGGTGCTTGGGTGTGTCGAGGGGAAATAAAAAAAGTGTGTTTTGTTGTGGATATATTAATTTTAATTTTAAATATCCCCCAGACATACAACCCATTTTTACTTACCTCGACCACCAGCACCTCCGAACGTCCCGTCTACACACTTGGGAAACCCCCCAAAAAAAAAAAAAAATAAAGCCCAAAAAAAAATATCAAAAAATGGAAAAAACCAGTCCCCAATGAGAGCTGGAAAAGGAAGGGCACCCCCCCCAAAAAAAAACGATAACGAAAATTTAAACAACAATGTAAAAAGGGGTTTTCCCCCGGGACAATATGGGCCCCGATGGATCGAGAGGGCCTAGAACCCAAAAGCGCCCTCCTCCAAACCCCCTGAAGGCGCGGCGACACTGTTTCCATCGATTCTTGTCCCGGCTGAGCAGGCTCGAGTCAGCTGGGAGGGGGGAGGAGGAGGAGTTTTTTTTGTGTAAAAAATTTTTTTTCACGAAATATAGTGTTTGACAATAAAAACAGAAAAAAAAAACAAAAATCCCGGAAGGGGAAGGAAGGGAGGGGGGGGAAGGGAGGTAGAAAGAGTGCGAAATAAAGTGATAGAGAGAGAGAGTGGGTGGAGTGAGGGTGGTGTTTTGGTGTGTGGGGGTGGGGGTGTGTGTGTGTGGTGTGTGTGTTGTGTTTTGGGTGTTTGGGTGTGTGTGTGTGGTGTGGGGTGTGTGGGGAGAGAAGGGGGAGAGAGAGAAAAGAGAGAGAGAGAAGAGAGAGAAGGAAGAGGGGGAGAGAGAGGAGAGAGAGGGGAGGGGAGAGAGAGAGAACGACAGACAGGTGAAAGAGAAAAGAAAAAGAAGAAGAGAAGACAGAGAGAGAGGAAAGAGAGACAGGAGAGAGAAAGAAGAGAGAACGAAGGAAAAAGAGAGAGAGAGCGACGGAAAGGGGAAGGGGAGAGAGAAGGAAAAGAGAGAGAGAAAGAGGAAGGGGAAAGAGACAGAGGAGGAGAGAGAGAGAGAGAGGGAGAGAGAGAGAGAGGGAAAAAGAGAGAGAGAGAAAGGGGAGAGAGGGAAAAGAGAAGAGAGAAGAGAAGAGAGAGAGAGAGAGAGAGAGGAAGGAGAAATAAGGGGAGGATATAGAAAGGAGGGGGAACGAAGGAAAAAGAGAGAGAGAAGAGGAGGAAGGAAAGAAAGAGGACAAGGAAAAAGAGAAAGGGAAAAACGAAGGAAAGAGAGAGAGAAGAGGAAGGGGAAAAAAAAAGACGAAAAAAAGAGAAAAAGGGAAAAAAAAACAAAAAAAAAAAAGGGGGGGAAAAAAAAAAAAAAAAAAAAAAAAAAAAAAGGAAAAAAAAAAAATATTAAAACAAATTTAAAACAAAATTTTAAAATAAAAAAAAATTTTTTTTTTAAATTTTTATTTTTAAGAAATTTTTTTTTATTATAAATTTTATAAAATAATTATAATATTAATATATAATATATTTTATACCCAAACAAAATAAACAAAAATATAATATAAACACCCCACAATTAAACAAATAAATTACATTTAAAAACCCCATTAATTACCCCAAAAAATTTTTTTAAACCCATAATTTTAAACCCAAACCCAAACTCCAAAACCAAAAAAACACAACCCCCAAAAATAATTTTTTAAAAATCAATAAATCCAACCTTAAATATATAATATATATATATACTATATATCTATAATAATATATTAAAATTTAATATATATTATTAAAAATTAAATTTTATAAAATATTTAAAAATTTATAAAACATATATAATTTTTTTTTTTTTTTTTCTTTATATTTTATTAAATTTATTTTTATTTATTATTATCCCAAATATTAGTTTTATATTTGTTAACTTTTAAAATTTCTTATATATTTTTTCTTTTATTATTATTTGTTTTTTTTTTTGTTTTTTTGGGTTTTTGTGTGTGTGGGTTTTTTTTGTTGGGGATGTATGTGTGTTTTTTGGGTTTTGATTTTGTGTATTGTTTTTTTATTTACCTTACATAAATATATAAAAAATATTAAAATATATTAATATAATATTCTATTTATTATATATATTTATATTATATTAAATTTTAAAATTATATATATATATATATATATATATATTTTACTTTTTATTGTATTTTTTTTTGTTGTGTGTGTGTGTGTGTGTGTGTGTGTGTGGTGTGGGGTTGTTGTTGTGTGTGTTGTTTGTGTGTTGTGTTTGTTGTTGTGTGTGTTTTTCCCCTTTTAATTTTTTTTTTTTTGTGTATTTTATGTGGTTTTATTGTGTTGTTGTTTTTTTTTTTTTTTATTTTTTTTTTTTTTTGAAAATAATATAAAATTTAAAATAATATAATATTTTTTTTTTTTTGTGTGTGTTGTGATATGCGCGTGTGTGGCGAATATCTTTTATAGTATGATGTATTTTACATAACACCTCCGATACTAAAAACACGACCCAAAATGTGCACAAAAAAGGCTATAAACACCCCCACAACCCCCAGGGGGCCCCCCCTAAATATAGCCAGGCGAAGGGGGCCTTGGGGTTACTCCCCCGGGGGGTTTGAAAAAAAAGGAAAATTTGTGGAGAGAGAGGGGAAGGGGTTTGGGGGGGGGGGGGGGGGGGGAAGGGAGAAAGGGGGGGGGGGGGGGGGGAGGGAGGGAAAAAATGGAAAAAAAGGAAAGAGGAAAAGGAAGAAAAGGGAAAAAAAAGGGAAAAGGGGGGGGGAAAAAAGGGAAAAAAAAAGAAGAAAAAAAAAAAAAAAAAAGAAAAAAAGGGAGGGGGAGAGAGGGGAAAAAAGAAAAGGAAAAGGAAAGGGAAAGAGAGCGGGAGAAAATGATAATAGAAAAAGAGAAAAACCCGACAGACAGACAAACAAAAAACGACAAAAAGACACAAAAAAAAGAGGGGGGAGGGGTTTTCAAAAGATCCTCAAGGTCCCCCCTTTAAGGAAAACCACCAACCGTTCTCCCCCCCCCGCTGCAGGGGTGACCAACAATAGGCCAAGCCCCACAGGCCCTTGACCCGTGACCTCTGACCAGTACTTGCCTTTTTAAAGGATTCCCCGCCTGGCCCTTATTCCATTTTTCCAGGGAAAGTCAAAACAAGCTTTTTCATATCTACAAACCAAATCAAATGTACCTCTTCGACAAAAAAAGAGAGAAAAGGGAGGAAGAAGAGAGAGGGAAAGGGGAAAAGAGAGAGGAGATGTAAAACTGTGTGTCGGTGGAGAACCTAAGAGCGGTTTCAAAGCGGGAACAGCAGTTTTGGTTGTGGTTCCCCCTTTATTAGGAAGTAGGCGGGAGCAGGAGATGAGTGATTGGGGCCACTTGGGGGCGGCCCAAACGGGGAAAAAGAAAATCTTATAAAAGTGCCAGAAAAAGAGCAAAAGAACGCGGGGTATCCCAAGCCTTTTTTCCCCTGAAAGGGGACCGCCCCCCGAGGGGCAAAAAGCCCCGGGTTCTAAAAAAACTTTCCCAAAAGGCTTGAAAAAAAGGGGGCACCAAAAATTTTTTAAAAAAAAAGCCCCTTT
>NW_023656281.1:0-3681 GCF_015228065.2 Penaeus monodon
CTTCTTGATCTTGACGCCTAAGAGATATGACTACTACCAGGCATGTAAACTGTCTGAACTTCTCCTCGTGCAAGCATGGATCGACTGAAGGGGTTTCCCCTAACAGGCCCCCAAAGTCCTGAATCTTGGTCTTGGTCAAGGAGACCTCTAGGCCTAAGGGCTTCCCCTTTTTTGCTAAATGCATCAAGAGCCGCCACCAGTGACTCCAGAATCAATAGGATACCCTTCATCATCTACAAATCAAGGTCTGAGACCTTGATATTGCCTGTGTTGCTCCACACTGACTTTGGCTAATAGCTCTGCCCATTTTCCAGTCCATCAGGCTTGAAAAGTGTTGGTGCAAGGACACAGCCTTGCCTCACCCCTGCGGGTAGAAGTTCGACAGACCCCCACCACATTTTTACAGCACTTTTACCAAAAAGGCTTGCTATTATGCCAATAATCTGTGTCGGAATCCCCGAGTCTCAGGATCTCCCATAGCGATTCCCGTTGCACCGAGTCAAACCCTTCTTGGGTCCAATGTAGGTTCCCAAGAAACCCCAAACGACCAAACTCACGACGGCATTCCCAATTACTTAAGCCTAGTATCGGTCTATTGTGGGACTTGCCAGGAGTAATCCAGACAGCCCCGGTCTCTGATACCTCAGTAGGTGGTTGTGGATCCTTTTTCAAAGAATTAGGGGCGAGAACCTTGCCTGGTATGCTGAGTAGTTTTAATCCAGGGGTAGTGCTAAAATCCCAACATCCCTTTCCCCTTCCAGAGAGGGATACTATGCCCCTCACAGGTCAGGGGGAATGGAACCAGATTGCCAGATGGCAATCAACTGTATTCAGGCCCCGACCATGGGTTCACCCCCAGCCTTTGCAGTTCAACAGGGATATTACATATCCCCTGCAGCTTTCCCACTCTTCTCTTGGAAATCGCCATCTTAACCTCTGTTAGGGTAGAGGTTCCACGCTGATGGGGGGGTCCCGGCACAGGCACTGTGACATCACTTGCATCTAAGCTAACTGTTGGAGGGTCTACCTGGTACAACTGCTCACGAACCCCAACATGATCTGAGATGATCCGTTCATCCACTGAGTGGACTCCAGTCATCTGTGAGGAGGGCTTAGAGTTCAGCTTCTCAGGCTTGGTAGGAGGGTGAAGGTCGTTTACCAAAAAATGGCCTTCAACCCCTTCAGCAAGATTCCTGATGAACTGTTCCTTGTCCTTTCTCAGCATTTCCCGAGCCCACCACACATGGAGCGCCGCAAAGACTTGATTACCTTTTCAGCTGAGCCATGGACACACTTCGTGGCCTCTAATGTCTCCAGGGAGATGAAATTCTGCCTTGCCCTCATCGTACGCCATGGGCTCCTGGGCTGCTTCGAGTGTTACGCGCTTGAAGCTCCCACAGAGCAACTGGGTCTATCAGATTGTCGAGTTCCTGTGAATCGATCAAGACTACCATGGCGAAGCCACAGGCACACCCCCTCCTCCCTTATTCCTGTCCAGGTGAAACACCTTAGGGTGGCTACTGAAAGACAGGGAGTTTTGAAGGTGGACCTGCAGGGGAGCCACACCAACCTAAGGTCAGTGCCACAGAACTCGCATTCTCCGGTAAACCCCTGAATTCTGGAGGGATCCTCCATCGCGGCTAACAAGAATGGTTCGATCTCCTTGGCCACTGTACCCGCATCGCTGTACCATGTCCAGCGATGCGGTTTTGGAGCACTGTACCAGGAACAAAAGACCCTCATTTTTCTGAGACCTAGCCAAGGTCCCGGAAAGGAGTGCTATTCCGCTGCTGGGATCAGCTCCCGACCATGAGGCCAACAGACCCTCTCATAACCCAGCTTGGTCAAAAGCCGGATACCGCATTGAAGTCGCCCAGAACATGCGAATATCTCGCTTGCATATTTAAAACTCTGTAATTAGCATACCCAGCTTCTCCTAACATAGGCAAGGATAAGGCCTCTTACAACCTTTCTCGTTCCATTCCGTCGGCAAATCCCTGTAGGATCCATGGGGAGGAGCACACAAACCACTTTTGGACTTGACACACTTTAGAGGGAAAAACAGGAGGAAACAGGAAAACAAGGGTAAGAGAAAAGAGAGAGAGGAGGAAGGGCACAAGGGTTGAGAGAGAAGGAAGCAAGTAGGGGGGGTAGAAAAGGGAGGTTTGGGGGCCTCACAAAGCCTCCATTACAGCAGTTTGTCCCACGCCTGAGGGAAAAATTTTCCCTCACAGTCGCTTGCAAGCCGAGGCCCGTGGTGCCTCCACTCCAGTAGTTTGTTTCGAAGCCAGAGGATGATATGCCTCAGAACGCGCATGCACACAGTTGATGAAGTTCGTGAGATCTTTTTTGCCTCCCTTTGTGGACTGTATGGTGCCGGTGAGCGTGCCATCTATGGTTGGCACGGCATTGATGATTTTAGACGGAGTATGTGTCCATGTGTTGTCGCCTACCCACGCCACGAGGCAAAGGATGGTCATTTTGACCCCTGTTCCGTCAAGCGTGCCACGGAAGTACCTGGCTGTGGGTAGATGAGCTTGACCTTCCACGCCTACTCGTACCACCTCTGATACACACGCTCTTCGCCCGTCGACACCTGCAGCCCGGTTGTTTTACATACAATGTCGTTTGTTTTATCTCCCGCCGAGGCTGAGGATTGTATTTCTGTATTACGTTATTTTTTCTGGTTTCCACAATTACTACTGATTCCTGACTATCCCACGAAACATTAGACAACGTCAACATCACACACGTCAATTATATAACGCTCATCACTTTACGTGACTGCCTGTCAGCACTGGTTGACGCAGGCACCGTCAGCACTTAGCCTTGTCTATTCTCTCGCATTGTGTTTGGCTATCCTGACTGTTTATCTTGTACATCTGCTTTTATTGTATTCCCACGTATGTCTATGTTATGGTTATATTGTACTTTTATGCTACTATATATTACTTATTCTTATGATTAGTTTGCGCATATTTCTTATTTTCTGTTTCATGATTCAGAGATGTTCATGTTATTTTATATGATATACCGATTATATACATTGTATATTCATGATCTTTTATATGATCTACTGATTTTATACATTGTATATCTTATTGGTGTTACTGTATGCACATACTGTTTATCCATTTGCATTTTTTGTATTTTACATGTACTTACAGTTTTCTTATTTTCATGTGTTGTAGGTTATTTTTATGCTTAGGTTGTAATGTTTAGCTAGCTGTGCCTTTCACTTTGTCTGACACTTTTGCGGCGGAGACCACCGCGGTAGCGTGACCCACGATGTAGACCTATTTCACACATGGCCCATTCATTTCACACATGTCTATACTCCAAACCTCTCCACAAGGAGGTTCACTCATCATCATCAAACCGGTATGCTCATGTTTGAGCAGCCGTGACCTCTCCACCTCCTTCGCCACTCAACTCGATTCTTGCGCTTTTCTTTCCACTTGTGTCATCGACAGCCCGCAATATCCTTATTGCTAGAGGATCCCTTCGCAGCAACTCCTTCCCTTACCCTACCATTGTCATACATATAAATTATAACTTAATATACATTTAATACAGTAACACTAGCCTCTACATACCAAACCTTTGCTAGACACGACAGCGATACGACATCCGCAGGTTTCCGCTTGCGAGTGCCCCTTCCGTCACTCCTTTTCTCCATTC
>NW_023656282.1:0-3681 GCF_015228065.2 Penaeus monodon
TACCCCCCCCCGAGATGGGGGCGAGAGAGAGGAGAGAGAGGGAGAGAGAGAGAGAGAGAGAGAAAAAAAAGAATTGAGAAGGAGAGAGAGAGAGAAGAGAAAAAGAAAGAGAAAAGAAAAAAAAAAAAAACAAAAGATAAACTAACGAAATAAAAGCGAAACAGATTTTTTAACATATATAAAAGAAATATAACTAAAACCGTATTTAGACAAAGAAACAGCGCCTTGCTTTTAAGAATAAATAAATAAGTGAAAAAAAAGTAAAGGAATAAATAGACAAACAAGTAAACATAACAAATAACTGAATAAAACCGAATAAATAAAAAGAAAATCGACAGACAAGTATATTTTCAAAACCAGCGCCTTCCCCTTCTCACACGCCGCCTACGCAAAGTCGTAAAGTTAAAGCTATCGTTAAACCCTATTGAAAGCCCACCTAAAAATTCCCTTTGTTTAATTTACACAACCATTTTCCGGGATGTTACCTTTTTAAAGGGGAAAGGTGAGAGGGGAAGGGGGAAAGGGGGGGGGTGAGGTACATGGGTTCTATCATTTTCTTTTTTTTCTGTCTGTCGGGCTGTCTGTCTGTTGATGTTTGTGTGTGTCTGTCTTTGGTACCGGCTTTTATTTCTCTTTTTTCTGTTCATTATTTTCCCGTCTGTTTGGGTTTATTATCGGTTTTTCTCGCTCTCATTCTCACTTTCATTCTTCACTTTTCCCTTTCCTGTATACATTGTGTGTGGGGGGTGTTGTTGTGTATGTGTGGTGTGTGTGTGTGTGTTGTGTGTGTGTGCTTTCCTCTCCCTCTCTCTCTCGCTCCCCTCTCCCTCTTCTCTCTCCCATTAATTTTAATATAATATATATTATATATATATATAGAATGTAATGTGTATAATGTGTGTTTGTGTCATTTTATATTATATTATTTTATTATATATATATAAATTTAATTAAATTTAAAATTTTTTTATTTTTATATTTGTGTGTGTGTGTGTGTGTGTTTGGGGTGTGGTGTTGTGTGTGTGGGTGTGTGTTGTGTGTGTTGGGGTTGTGTGGTGTGTGTTTTTTATTTTTTTATAATATTATTATTTTTATATATATTATATATACTCTAAAAGAAAACGATCTGTAATAATTCTCAAAAACAAAGTAAATCCACATCATCCCCTCTACTCCCCCCCCCCCACCCCCTACCCCCCCTTAAAAACCTACCCTTTTATAAAGTTTTGTGGGGTTTAACATCAGCAATTAACCAAAAACCTGTTAAAATTAACACTCGCCTTGCAACAAAATCTCGCTTATATCTGTTAAAACTGTTTTGGCCTTTCCCCATGGGCCCAATTACAACGGAGGAAGAGAAATTTTATATATAATATTTTTTTTTTTTTTTTCGATCGACGAAGAAAAAAAAAAACGTGGCGTGAATGCTGTCAAGAAAAAGGAAAATCGTTGTCATTTTAGAGTCGTTCGGCAAAAAACAATAGAAAAAAATTCTGAGGTATTTTCCCCTTTTTTAGAGGTTGTTTGGGATTAATAATAGGGTTTTTTGTGTGTGTGTGTGTGGTGTTTTGGGGGGTTTTTGGTGTGGTGTGTGTGTGTTGTTGGTTTTTTTGTTAATTTAATTTTGGTTGTCTTTTTTCCCTGGGGTTTTTTTTCCCTTTTTTCCTCCCGGGCCTCTCTCCCTTTTTTTTTTCTCTCTCTCTCTCTCTCTCTTTCCCCCCTCCCTTTTTCTCTCCCCTTTTTTTTTCCTTTTCCCCCCTCCTTTTTTCTTTTTCGCCATTTTCCCCCTTTTTTTCCTTTTTCCCCCCTTTTTTTTTCCCCTTTTTTTTTTTTGGGGGCCTCGATCCCGGAAATATTTTTGTCACGCCCAATAAATAAGGTGAAAATTCCCTGAAATTTTCACATTTGCACCAACTTTTTTTTGGCAAAGGGGAAGAAAGGGGCGCCCAATAAGCGGTTTGAACTTTCTTATTTCGTGCATGTTACATCGAAGAGAACAAAGCTATGGTGAATTTGTATAGGTACAACCACACACCCCACACACACCACACACCAACACACACACAAAAACACACAACACACACACACACACACACACCCATATAATATATATTATTTTTGTGTGTTGTGTTGTGTGTGTGTGTTTTGTGTGTGGTGTGTGTGTGTGTGGTGGTGTGTGTTTGTGAGTGTGTGGGGGGTTGGTGTTTTTAAAAATCATATCAAAACCCCACACCACACAACACACACCCCCCCCACCCCCACCACAACACACACAACACAATATATATAAAATATATATATAATAATATATATATATAAAATATATTATAATTATATATATAATATATATGCTGAAAATATATAATATATATAATATATATATAATATATAATAATATATCATGAATATTATACAATATATAATATATTCTATTATAATAATATATAATAATACACTATAAAAAAAATATATATAAAAACACCAGACACACAAACAACACACCCAGACCCCCACATACACACCCACAAACCCCACACCCCCACACAAAACACACAAAACACACACACCCCCACAAACCCACACACCACACACACACAAAAACTTTTAAAAATAATATTATAATAAAATATATATTTAATAAAATTTATATATATATTATATTATAAAAAATCAGTGCAAGGCACACCCAATACTGCAGCAGTGCTGGGGGGATCCATGTACATACGCATCCCCCACGCGCGTATGTGAGCAAGGGGGTTATTTACAAAATTTTAGGTAAATCGAATCTGAAAACGATAAAGTTCCTTGGGCAAGGAACTTCCCTCGATTCCCTATTTAGCCACTGGGTGGGCAAGACACCTAAGTCATGCGGGCCCAAGCCCGGATAATAGGGGAAAATGTTACTAAAGGTAACACCGGCACTCTCCGCGGAAAGGAACTGGGGGCCCACCCGTATCACTCCAAAATCATCACAACATGAAAACACAATTAATTATCATGCTTGACCACGGAGCTCAAACTGAACCTACCGTTTTAAAAAAAAATTTATATGTAATATATATATATATTTAAAAATATAAAATATATAAATAAATTTAATAAAAAATAATATATAAATTATATATTATATATATTTATTATTTATTTTATAATATATTTTTAATTTTTTAATAAAATTTTATACAATATAAAAAAATTTTGTTATGTGTGGTTTTAAACCACCCAAAAAAACCACAAACCCCAAAAAAATATATTTTATATATTATATAAAATATATATATATATATATATATATATATATATATATATTTTATTAATAAATTTATTAATAATATTAATTTTATTTGAAATTAAATTTTGGGGTGTTTTTTGTGGTTTTGTGTGGGGGGGGTTTGGACTTAATTTAAAAAATTTTTAAAAATTTTTTAAAAAAATAAATTTATAATATATTATATATAAATTTAAAATATATAAAAAATTTTTTTATATATATATATTTATATATATAATATTTAAAGGTTTAATTACTTTCCCGTGGTCCCCCTTTTCTGCCGAACTTACCCCCGTGGGCCCGTTTAACCCGTTCCAGGGGAAAAATGCCTGGGGCGCCGTGGCCCGTTCCAAGGGGAAAAAACCCAAACGGTTTTAAGAAGGGGTTCCCCCGGGGGGGGAAAAACCAAA
>NW_023656284.1:0-3680 GCF_015228065.2 Penaeus monodon
ACGGGGAGTCTTGGGGTCTCATATCTGTCGTCAAGAATAAACCAGCAAGCTAGCCCCTTTTCACTCACCACCCAAGTCCATCTTCGTCTCGCTCACATCTAGTGACGCCGTGCTCCTAATCTCTCGTGTCCTCATATTCTGGTGGCTTACGGTGGCACGATCTCGCTTACATCTGGCGACGTGGTGCTCCCAACTCACGTGTCGCTTACAGCTGGCGACAGCGGTGGCCGTTTCGCTTACACTGATTACTACCTCGAAACCTCCAAATCCCCAACAGGTATAACGGAAACTGAAGAAAAAAAATCAAAATATACGCATCTGCACGAACTTCTCGGCCGAGATTAAGCGTGGGAAACACAGGAGGTCCTTTGTACTCTCTGCTTGATGGCGACTCGTCGTGGCCTGCAAGCACGTTTTTATTGTGGACCAGTTTCTTTTATCCGTAGTTAGGCCCGTACCTTTTCATGTGAGTTTTTTTTTAAGTAGTTATTGCAGAGAAATTGAAGATCTTACTATATCTACATACATAATATATATACTATATATATATATATATATATATATATATACAGTATATATATACGAATATGCATATGTGTATATATATATGCATATATATGTATGTACAGTACATATATATGTAATGTGTATGTAATGATATATGTATATATAGTATGCATGTGTACATATCTATTCAATCTACATAATGTGTGTGGTGTGTGTGTGTGTGTGTGTGTGTGTGTGTGTGTGTGTGCGTATGTGTGTGTGTGTATGTGTATGTATACATATATACATATATGTATGTATGTGTATAATATATATATATAATATATATATATTGTATATATATATATATATATATTATATATATATATATCATGTATATAATATATAACAGACAGATAGATATTTGTGAGTACGTGTGTATGTTTGTTGCCTATTCTCGAACCAGTTCCGTACCTTCACACTGCCTTAGTTGCACGCTCCTGGCACGGGTGTTGAGCGCTGCGTGATCATCTGCATGCAAAAGGCAGCGCCAGCCGAGCATCCTGCATTCCACTTCGTCTCTCTTGTCAAATGCTTGTGAGTTTTCTTAGGAACATTTCTGAAAATTTTCGATCTGTTTCTTTGCGTAGAACGGGTATTTTGGTGTTTGTTTTTGTGAAAGGATGATATTAGTAAAGGCGAAACACTGTACTGTTTTGAGAAAAATGAGAAAAAAAAAACACAGGCAGTTATTTTTTTTTCGTATATGTTTTTTTTTTTTTTTTTTTTTTGGGAGTCATTTCAACTGAGTGAATTATGAACTAGACGACCGACCTAATTACGCTGTAAGATTCAGATGATGTAAAAATGAAATTCATAACCTTCGATGTATCTTTAGTATATTACACACGAAGGCAACTAAGACCTTTCCTCGATTCTTTTTGTTTCTCTCTCTCTCTCTCTTCCTCTCTCTCTCCTGCTCTCTCTTTTTTTTTTTTGACTATGCAGTTTAACTATAACATAGCCTTTCCAGCCACATTTTCTTGAAATGATCGAGAGAGAAAAATCTTACATATATGCACACCACGATTAAAAACCCACGTACACCTAACCCATACACCTAAAATGAGACACATACTCGTACAATACTCGCACACATACTCGGACACATAACCGGACACATACTCGCACACATACTCGGACACATAACGGACACATACTCGCACATAACTTATAAAATATAATTATGTATTAAAATTTATAATATATTTTTATATATTTATATATATATATATTATATATATATAAAATATATATATATATATATATATATAATATATTATAATATATGTATTTTTATATGTAGGTAGGTAGGGATAAATATATATACATATGCATATACGTATTTTTTATGCTTATATATATACATATACATTTACATATATGTACACCACACACACACACCCCACACCCCACACACACACACACACACACACACACACACACACACCCCACACACACACACTCACACACACAACACACACCACACACCAACACCCCACACACCCACACATATATATTATATATATATATATATAATATAATATATAATATTAAAATATATTATATATATTCCATCCCCCTGGAGACTTTAAAAGGGCCCTGAAGCGTGGCGCAACTCGGCTGAAGGAATAAAGTTTTCTCGTTCCAGGGTGCGTAGGGCTCGGCCCTGCTGAAAAGGGACAAAAAAATTTCTCGGGAATCTTGCTGAGGAACCGAAAGCCATTTCTTGGTAATACCTTCGCCCTGCCTCCAACCCTAAAAAACTAAACCCAAACCCCCCTCACAGATATGCAGTCCATCACGGAGGGCGGGATCATCTCGATCATGCTGGGGTTCGTGAACTTTGGGGCTGAGTATTTTAACAGTTGCCCCGGTGGGCCCTCCACATTTATTTTTGGATCAGCGATGTCGCAGTGCCTATCCCGGACCCCCCCCCTCGGGGCGGGGAAATCTCCTCCCCTAACAGAGGTTGGGGGGCGATTCCAGCTAAGAGGGGGAAAAAGCTGAGGCATTGTGATATCCCTGTGAACTGCAAAAGGGCTGGGGGTGAACCTATGGCTCGGGGCCTGCATACGCCTGATTGCCATCCGGGTCTGGTACCATTCCCCGACCTTTGAGGGGCGTTGTCATCCCTCCTGGAAGGGGAAAAGGGGGCGTTGGGATTGTAGCACAAAAACCGTGGCATTCACTGCGCAAACCCGGCCATTCTTTTAAAGGATCCGCATCCATACTGAGGGGACAAGACCGGAGCAGTCTGGGTTTACTCCTGCAAGTCCACTAGACCCCTATACTAGCGCTTCGAGTAATTGTAAACGCCGTCGTGGTTTGGACGGGGTTGTTGCGTTAAACGACCTCAAGAAAGGGTTCGCTCGGTCATGGAATCGTATGGAGATCCTGAGGCTAAGGGGTTCCAACACAGATTTTTTGGCCCGATAGCAAGCCTTTATCTGGTACTGAAAATGCGTAAAGTGTGGTGGGGGTAGGGCGAAATTCTTCCCCTTTTAAATTTAGGGTTGGGCAAGGGTGTTCCCTTGCACCAAAACCCTTTTTAACACTTTTTATGGCTTGGGTTGTGGAGCAACACTGGGCAATTTAAGGTCTAGACCTTGCCCTTTTCCGATGATGTTGCCTCCTATCTATCCCCTTGGGTCCCTTGTGGCGGGCCTTGATGCTTTAGCAATAGGCGAAGCCCTGGCCTAGAGCTCCGGACCAAGACCAGATCCAGGACTTTAGGGGCTGTTTTTGGGAACCCGTTTAGTCGGGTCCCTCTTTCGGCGGGCGTTTAAGTTAAAAAAAGTTTTTTCATACCCTTTGGGAGCGTATCCATTCTCTGGGTTGTCAACCAGGGAATCATAGACGGTTGGGCTGGCAAACCCGGAGCCATGAACTCGTCAACAAGGCTTTGGAGATGCGGTACCTATCAGAAGGACAAGTGCGTGTCTTCAAGCCCTTTAACTGCCCGTTTTGCTCTATGGAAGCGAAACCTGGAGCTTTTCCCCCGGGGTTTGGAATCTTGCCTTGATGCCTTTTTTTAACAAATCCCTTCGCCGGTCATGGATACAGTTGGCAGCCACGTGTCCAACCGGGGGTTACACCGTGAGACTTGGGGCCCCAAAAAGGACCCCTGGTTA
>NW_023656285.1:0-12500 GCF_015228065.2 Penaeus monodon
ATTTTTTTATTTATTATTCCTTTTTTTTTATTTTCCCCTCTTCCTTTATCTTGGCTCTTCATTTTTTTCATTTTTTTCCCCTCATCCTTTATTTTTTTTTTTTTTTTCCTTTCATCCCCTTTAGCCAAATTTCCCCCATCCTCCCTTCCCTCCTTTCCACCCCCCTTTCCCCATACCCATCAACACGACGTTTAATACCAGCTTTTCCTCCCTCAGACTAGACCCCCCTGCATTGGCTCCCTCTGGGGGCATAAGGCAGTGGTGGAGTCCTCGTGGCGGGGGGCGGCGCCCCCAACCCCAGAGACGTCAGGGTTTAAGGCCCCGGGATCTACGTTTCTTTTATTGCTGCCATTAACTTATTGTTTTTATCTTTTTTATTATCATTAAAGTTTAGGAAAAATCAAAAAAACCCCCCCCCCAAATAATTATAAAACTAAACCTATCATTATTGTTATTTTTAAAATGGTATATTACGTAACCACCTTCCTTGATTTCCCACAACAATTTAAAATTTTGCCTTTATTTCATTATTAACATATTATTTTATTATTTTTATTATTACGTCATCTTTATATTATTATTTTGTTTTTTTGTTTATGGTCTTGTAATTATTATTATTATTATCATTATATAAAATTATTATTATATTATTATTTTTTATACTATAATTTCTTATGACCTTAGAGAAAAAACCCAAATTTGCTTTAAAAAAATGACATTGTTTTTTCTTTTTTTTTGGTGTTTTGTGGAAAATCTCGAGAGGAAACATTGTTCGGGAAAAATGGCTAATTGGCCCCTTCCGCCAAACCTCCCGTGTTTTTTGTGAGGGAAAAGGTGGTTTGCATGGAAGTTTTTTGATTTTGAGGGTCCCTTTGTAAAGCCTGTTCATGGCGGTGGTATTATGCTAATTTATGGGGTGAGCCCCTTTATTCATTGTTTTGAACGTTATTTTTCCTCAGTAAATGCGCGTTTTTTTATCGGAGTTGCCATTAGTGAATTCCTAGGTTCAATGTTTGTTCCGAGATATTTGGACAAAATTTGGTAAGTGTTTTGTGGGGGTGGTGTGTGGTGTTTTGTGGTGTGTTTGTTGTGGGGTTGTGGTGTGTGTGTGTTTGTGTTGTGTGGGGTTGTGTGGTGTGTGTTGTGTGGTGTGGTGTGTGGGTGTGTTGGAAGAGAGAGAGGGGAACTTAGGTGTTTTCTACTTTTGTCAAATTCCCTCCAAAAAAAATCATTTAAAAGGCAAAAAATGCACATCGGCAATTTTTACGCCACATTTGGAGGAGCCTTTCCTGTGCCTTGTAGTTTTCATCTTCGTCATTTTGCTCTCTCCCCCCTTTTCCTCTTTCCTTACTTTCTCTCTCTTCTCTCTCCCCTCCCTCCCTCCATCCCTCCTTTTTCCCCCATCCTTCTCTCTCTCTCTCTCTCTCTCTCTCTCTCTCCTCCCCTCTCTCTCTCTCTCTCCTCTCTCTCTCTCTCTTTTTCCCTTTCCCTTTCTTTCTCTCCCTCCCCCCCCTCCCTCTCTTCTCTTTCCCTTTCCCTTTCCCTTTCCCTTCCCTTTCTTTCTCACCCTCTCACCCTCTCTCTCTCTCTCTTTCTTTTTCTCTTTTCTTTCCCTTTCCCTTTTCTTTTCACCCTCTACCCTCCCCCCCCCCTCCATCCTGCGTCCGTCCGCCTCCGTCCGTCCTCCCTCCCCCTTTCCCCCCTTCTCCCCTCTCTTCTCTCTCTCTTCCCCTTCTTCTCCTCCTCTCCCCCTCCCCTCTCTCTCTCCTCTCTCTATTCTTCTCTCTCTCTCTCTCTCTCCACTTCTTCTCCCCCTCCCCTTTCATGCCCCTCCTCTTTTTCCTGTTCTCTTTTTTCCCTTCCTTCCTTTTTTTCTCCCTTTTCCCCCCTTCCTCTTTTAGCCTCTTCCCCCCTCCTCTTTCTTGGGCTCTTCTTTCCTATTTTCCCCTTTTTATTTTTTCATTTTCTCTTTTCCCCGCTCCACTTTTCCCTTTGTGTCCTTTTCCTTCCTTCAAGTTTCCTTCCCATTCCCTTTTCTCTCTCGCTTTATTATCTATCCCTTTCCCCCTTCCCCTTTTCCTTCCCTACATTTATAGGGAAACAGAAGCAAAAAGATGAGGAACATGAGAGAGAGGGAAAAAGCAAGAGGAGGAGGGCGAACAATTTAAAGAGATGAGTTGAGAGAGAGAGAATGAGGCGAGAGAGAGAGGGTGGGGGGGGGAGGGAGAAAGAGAGAAAGGGGGGGGGGGGAGAGAGAGGGGAGAGAGAGGGGGGGGGAGAGAGAGAGGAGGGGGGGGAGGGAGGGGGGGGAGAAAGAGAGAAGAGAGAGAGAGAGTCTAATATAACCATCCTTGACTTTATTTTTTAAGCTTTAATTATTTTTCACTTTGCGTGCATGAGCTGTTCATCCTTCGAAAGTTAAAATCTTTTCATATTCTTATTATTTTTAAATTTTTAATTGAATTATTTGATTAGATTATTGAATTCGTAAAAGAGCTTTTAATTGTTAAAGGATTAGATGATATTATTTATTTATTAAATCAAATTCTTATGTTTAAATTCTTCGCATTCCCTTATCAAAAAACGTTCTTTTGCGTCGTGCACTTCCTTTTTTTCCCCAGCTGTTCTTTTTTTTTTGTTTTCGCTCAATTTTTTTCTATGTTCTAAAATTTTCTAAAAATTCCCGTGTTTTCCGTTTTTGTTTAGATGTTTTGATTTCATAGGTTGATTTCTTTAGCAGATTCTCTGATCATTTCACTCATTTCCAAGAAGCTTCAGATCTCCCCTTTCTTGCAAACAGTCCAGTTCACGTTTTTTATTTTTTAACTTTTTTGTTTTTTACTTTATTCTTACCCTTTTTGCTGTGTAAATTTTTATTACAAAATTTTCATTATTTTAGGGTATGAATAACATTTTAATTCCCCGTGATTATTTTTATCAATAGTAAATTTTTCCATTGCCATATAGTTTCATCTTCATTATGTTACTTTTTAATGTTGCAGTTTTTTATGTCAGTGCATTTCTTTTTATTTCAATGGATTTTCCTTTTGCATTTTGCATTCAATTATTACTATACTTTGTTTTATTTCAATCTTACCCTCATTCAGTTTTTTTTTATCATTATTTTTTAATAAAAATTTTTTACCATAATAATTTTCATCGAGGTTTTCATGATATTAACGTCAGTAGAGTAAATTTCCAAAGGCATCATATCTATTTTCAAATCTATCTTTTTTAGAATTTTTATTTTCAATTTATTTTGCCAATTTTTAAATTTATTTTCCCGTTAACTTTATTTTATCTTTTTTTTATTTTTATTATGCATTATTATTAACATTATTTATAACATTTTTGTTAAAACATAATTTATTTATTTTTTATTTGATTAACAATTATCCACTTTTTTTCATTTTGTTGTTGTTCTTTTTTGTTTAAATAGTATAGTAGTAGAGTATTTCCATTATCATCTTTAAATCGTATTTTTGTCAGATATTTGGTTATTATCCTTGTTACTATAATTATCACTATTGTTATTTTTATTATTTTTATTATTATTATCACCACCTTTTATTATTAAAATTTCATCATTTTGTTGATTTTTATTATTATTTTTGTTTTAATTTTATTTTTTTTGATTTTATTTATAAATTTTTTAAAAATGTAAAATTTTTATCTCTTATTAGTATCATTTTTTTGCCATTATTTTTGATCCATATTTTTTACTACTACTACACTAAATTGCTTTACTTTATAATCGATTATCATTTTTGTGTTAATTTTTTTTTATTTTTATCATTATATATTTTGCTTTCCTTTTTTCATTCATTTGTAATTTCTTGGGACGATGCGGGGAACATGCCTCTCCACGACGCAGCTTCAAGCGGACAGCTTTCGCGGTGGGCGTCCTCCTGGTTCGGGGGTCCACCAGGGAGAAGAAAAAAGGGCGGGGAGACCCCCCAGGACCTGTTGGGGAAACCCTTTTGCTGATGAACTCTTCTCCTGGTAAAGACAGCCGGGAATCAGACTGTGTGATATGGACCAGGATTGGGCACCATGGTCGTTGGGTACAAAAGCATAAATACCAAGACCTAAAAAGAAAAACTCAACAGAAATTACTTTTTTTGCGTGACGATTGATAACTTGCGACCTTCTCTCATCTTTAACTTTATACTAGTCTTCTTACACCCCAGGGCAGTTTTGCAAAAATCCTTCAGTGAAAAGGACATGAAACCTTTTTGTACAAAAATATCCCTTTATTATGAGTTTAAAACTTACGAAAACAGCATCCGAACAGGCGGCACAAAAAGAAAAGAACAGGTTTAAAAATTTTCTGTGTAAATCCCCACTTTTTCAATTTTTTAAAAATTTTCCAAGTTAACAGCAGGTTATACAACAGGTTAAATTTCCTAAAATTTTTTTTGAAAAATTGCTGGTTTTTTCTATGCGAGAGAATTAATAGGTTTTGGACACCCTATGCCTGTTATAATCACTAGAGCTTTTAATTTTTTCCAGTTCCGATCTTTGATTATGTAACATTTCTTATGCCTACTTTCTGCTATGTTGCGCCAAACGACTGTAAGTAGACTGGTGTGCATGTATCCATCATTAACTATGTTTTCTGGTTACGGTCTTTGATACTTAATCACTTCCGGAAGGGTCATTTTTTAGGGTAATCATTTGTGGTTTCCCAGGGGTCATTACCTACTTCCGTTTACACACTCATGTGCATACGTGAGAGGACAGATGTCCATTACACAACTACTCATATATATTGTGTATATATGGTATTATAAAATTTTAAATATATATATATATATATATAATATATTAATATATATAAAATATCTTTTACTTTTTTAAAGGAAATATAATTGTTATATGTGAAAATTTATTAATAGTTATGTGTGTTTGTTATTTTATTATGTTTTTATATGTGATATATATGTTATATATAATATATTGTATATTATTTTATATATTTTATATATATAGATATATATATATTATAATAATTATAATAATATATATTAAAATTAAGATTATTATATAATATAATATTATTTTTTATATATAATTATATATATATATATAATTTTATATTTTATTATAATTTTATATATAATATAATTATAATTATAATAATATTATATATATATTAAAAATATATATATTTTTAAATATAAAATATATTATATTTAATAATATATATATATATTTCATGTTATATATTATAATATTTTTATTATATATATATATATATATATAAATTATTTATATAAACAAAAAAACACACACACACAGCACTTTATAATAATATATGCATGTGGTGTATTATGGTAATTTTTCATATTCATTGTGAATGAGCACTGGGACACGAAGTAAGAAGACCCAAAAATTCGTCTGTGACCACCCTTTGATACCTAAAACCTTAAATTTGGTTTTTTCGAATGTTCCCTTAGTATACCTCTTTTAAAATTTGCTTTACCCTTGGGGTTAAGACAAAAAATTTTTTAAATATTTTTTTAAAAAAGATGATATTTTTTTTCTTGAAAGGTATACTTTTTTTTTAACTATTTTGTACGGGGTACTATATATGTTTATATTGCTAAGCCGGGTGGGCTTTGCCCTCTGTGCGAAACATGTGTTAACAAGGGGACCTGGGCGAAAAATGACGCAGGGCTGTGAGCGGAGGAGGGGGGAAAAAAAGCCGAGAGGGGCAGTTGGGTGCCTCCTGTGAAGCCCTGGGTGTGCTGTTGTGACCTGATAAACTTTGTGTTGTCCGTTTAAGTTTGTATCGTGCCAGTGGACATGCGGGTTTTCCCCCCCCCTGAAATTTTGTTCCTATAAAAAAATTTAAAGGGTAAATAACTTGGGTAAAAAAAGGAAAGACTGTCATCGTGTGTTTTTTTCCCTGCCCTGCCCCTCGCCTCGTGGTTTTTCCCCTGTGGTGTTCGGGACGTGGGGGTTCCCGGGGTGCCTTTTGGGAAACCCGGTTCAGTGTTCAAAACCCCTTGTGTATAGCACCCCTTTTTTTTCCCCAGCCTCCCCTTGTGTTGGGGGCAGAGAGACGGGGGGGGGGCGGGTCGGTTTTAAAAAGGGGCAGGAGTGGGTTTTGTGATATTAAAACCCCCAGGAGACGCCGATTTATCTGTCGCCCAAAAGATGGGGGCCCCAAGCCATGAGAGAGGGGAAAGGCTATGACTGGGGCTGGCACGAGTGAGGTGAACCCGACCCAGATGGAACTAAATCACTGCCATCCCTGGCCCAGTTTTTAAAAGGGCCCCGGGGCAAACATGACCCCGGGGGGGTGTGGGGAGGGGGCGAGGGGGAAACAAGCCAAGAGAGATCATTTGGGTGTGCCCCCCTGTGAAGACTCTTGGGGTGTTTCCATTTGGGGGGAACCTGATAAAAAACTTTGTGTTCCCCCTGTTATAAACTGTATCGTGCATTTGTGAATCCCGGGTTTCCCCCCGATTGTCCCCTTTTAAAAAAGGTTACGGAAAATAATTTTGGTGAAAAAAAGGGAAAAGGACTTCTTTTTTTGTCAAAGGATCCCGGGCCCAAGGGAAGGCAGGGGAAAACAGTTCTGCCGACTTACTTGTTGTTTTACAAAACCCAATCTTGCAATTCTGTGAAGATGGAAACTCAGAAAAAGTTACACCGACAAGGCCTGCAACAGCGTGAAGAGTGAACTGAGGGAGGGGGTGCAAAATTGAAAGGGCGGGGTTTCAGGGCCCCTGAGGGGGGAAGTGAAGGGGAAAGGGGGGGGGCCCATCACGAGGGTTAGTAACGTTGCAAGCAGGGGAAGGCAAAAGGAGGTTTTTTTGGAAACAGTAACCAGAGTGTCAGATTTACTGGGGTTTTGGCGGGGGGCCCCGTGGCGGGAAAACCCCCGGGCCTCGCAGCGTCGTGTCGGAAAGCCAGTGGTCCCCCTTCGGGAAGGTTTGGGGCCCCATGGGAAACCCGCCCTTTGGGATAGGGGGCCGGAAAAACTCGGCCCCGGTCAACCCGCCTTCGTTGCCCCCCTCCCCCCTTTCCTCCCCCCCGGGGGAAGTGTTAGTTCACGGCACGCGTTTTTCCCCCTGTGGGCCCCCCCCGGCCCTCCAGACATTTTTGTGAAGGTAACCAAAGCTGAGAAACGACGGGAAGGGGCCGGGGAGGCATAGCCCCCCAAATTTTTGGGAAATCCCTTGGTTTCTGCCCGGGGCTGGAGCCAGGAAGAAAAGGGCCCCGGGCACCCTGGTTTAAACAGCCCCCTAAGGGGACCCCGCGCGGGGAAGTGTTGGGGCATCTCCCGCCATCCCAAATGCCCCCCTTACCCCAGCGGGGCAGAGGCTTTAAACGCCGTTTCGGGCCCCACCATCGGGCCCCGGGGTGGGGGTTAATGGGCCCCCCCTTTGGAAGGGGCGGACTCGTAAAGCGTGGCGAGACACTGTCCCAGCGGCCCCCCCAAGGATGTGGAAAGGGCGGGGGAAGGGGGCCCGTACCCTGGGGCCCGGGCCAGAAGAGATGAGGTGGGCCCTGGGCCCGGGCGATTTCTTTTTTTGACCCCTTTGCAGGGAACCACCCCCCCCGCCCCAAAAAATCAAAGTCAACCCGGGCACACCCTGGGGACCTCCCAGGTGGCCTGGCGAGGGCCCTTGGAGTTCGAAGGCCTTCCTAAAGGGGCAGCCACTGGAAAAGGGCCAGTGTTCAGCCCCCCCCGGGGGACCCCCCGGGGCGGGAAGGTTTAAATTTGGAGAAGGTACATTAAAAGGGGAAGGTGGGGCCCAAACCCCTTTTCCAAGGTTTTGTGTTTGGGGCCGGTGGGAGAGGTGGGTGCACAGATGAAAGTCAGTTTCAGAGGGAGCGGAAAAACTCGTCCTCTAAAGGGGCGGACGGATTCGATCCCCTTCCCAGCAGTGCTCCCCAAGGGACTGGGGTGGGTTTAGGTCACCATCCCAAAGTGCATGCCCAAAAGGCCCAGGAAGTGGTTCCAGGCGGAAAACTCTGGAGAAGGGGCCCAAAAACCCACCCCGTCCTGGTTCCCGGGCCCCGATTTAAAGGGTAAGCTGCCGTTCGAACCAGCACGATGCGGGGTGGAGGGCTCAATAGAGGGAAGCCATCCCCCCCTGACAGTAGAACACTGGGGCCCGAGAAGACCCAGTCCCGGCCCTGAAAAATGTTGGCCACTATGCAACTTCGGGAGGGCCCCCACAGAGACTGTGTGGTGTCAGGGGGCATTGTGTCCCCACCCCTCAAGGGGCCAGGGGGGCCCTCGTATTGGCGTTGGGGCACCCACGGTGAGGGGGCCCTCCCGGTTTGTATGTGGCCGACCCTGGACGAGCACTGTTCCCCTGGGTTTTGACTACCTGACCCCCAGGAAAGGCGGGTGTTCGCCCCTTGGACGGAAGCGGGTGAGGGTTGCACGGTGAAGAGGGGCCCCCTTCCCTTTCCAAAAGATTGGGCTGTGAAAGGGGGTAGTTACGGCCTGACCCGCTCCCAAACCAGGACAGATTCTAGAATCCGGTTTTTTGACTGTAAAGAGGGGATGCGTTGGAGTAGGGGGGCCTCGGGGGCCCCCCAAAAAAAAAACTTGTTCAGTTTGGTATGGCCGTAGGGGTTTTTGGGGCGGACCCCTTGTTGGACCAGGGGAGGGGTTATTTTACAGTTTTGGTACCCAAAACTTCTCCGAAAAGGGCCCGGGGGAAGGGGGCCAGTGGTGAAAAAGCCCCCCCGGGCACTTTTTGGGGAAAAGTGGGCCCCCAAAAGAAGAGTCGTCGGGGAGGGGGAAATTTGGTTGGTGGGGGGGGCCCCATTGCCTGATTTCCCTCGAGGATTTTGGCGCCCCGGAGCCCCCGTAACCTGACGGAAGCCAGACAGAAAGATGGGTCACACCAGTCTCAGTTTTCCAGTTTGTGTTTAAAGCAGGGGTGACTTGGCCCTTTGGGCCGCCCCAAGGTTTGGGAAAAAGACCCCCCCATTAACACGGAAGTATTTTCCCCCCATCAAGGGGGCCCCCCCCCCCCCGACTTTATTGCCCCAAAAACCAGGCGAGAAGAGATGCAGCGCACTGTCAAATTGACCCTGGGGGCCACAGCGGGGTGATTAAACCGGTCAGACATTCCATGGGTCATCAGCGGTGTCCTGGTGAAGAAAAAGGAGGGCCCCACAACGCTTCCCCCGTGTGGATCCCGGGGCCCGCTAAATGAAAATGACAAATCAAGGACCCCATACCCATTCCCGAAAATTTAAATGACACATTGATGCATTGGGGGGGGCCCAGGTGGTTTCCACGCCGACCTGAAGTGGGGTTATCACCAGGGGGAAAGATGGCGGAAGAGGAAAAAGCCAAAGGACGGGCCTTTTTCCTTTCGGGAACCCCCCTGTGGCAATTCAACGTCAAGCCCTTTGGTTCTGCAACCCCTTTGGTTGGTTTCGAGCGTCTAAAGGGAAAAGGGGTATTGGTTTGGCCCGGCGGGGGAAGACGGCCCCTTGTCTACATTGTTTAAAGTCATCGTTTTCAGTAGCCCCTTTTTTCGAGGGGGGCCCCCTGGAGGGGTTTGGGGGAAAAGTACTACAGCGGTTTTTTGGGGAAGGGCCCCAACCCTAAAAACTCACCCCCAAAAAATTTGCTCGATGTTCCCACCCATGGGGTTGCCATTTTTGGGGCTTTGAAAGTCATTTTCAAAAAGGGGTTTTGCGCCCCCGGGACCCACAGAAGGGTGGCTTTTGGTGGTTGGGGAAGGGGGCCCAAAGTTTCCCCCCAAATGGGGGGAAAAAGTCATGAGTCCCCGGGGCCCCTGTGAACATTTCCCCGCCGTTTGTAAAGGACTTGCCATTTTGTAGGGCTCCTCCCCACGATTTACACAAAAAAGGGGAGTGTTTCCAGGGGACGAGGCGTGTCAGTCTGCTTTTGGAAAACCCTTTTTTAAAAGAAGGCCCTGGGGAAGCCCCCGGGTCTTCCCTCTATCCGGCCCCCGGAACCCTTCCCTTACCTTTTGGACACTAAAACGCAAAGGGGGGGAAAGGGCCCATCAGGGCATTTTTTGTCACAGATAAAGGACGGGAAGGAGTTTTTGTGGCCTACAAACATTTCCAAGTTCAGCGGGCCCTTTGAACACAACTATTGGGGAACAAGGAAAGAGTTGTGGCGGGGTGAAGAGTCTCGAGCACTTTCCCCCCATACCCTACGGTGCCGGGGTCACCATCCGGGACTGACCACCCTCCCCCAAACATTTTTTTGGGAAGTCATTTAAAAGGTGGGGCCAGAGAGTCAGTGGCAAGGTAGTTAGGGCCCTTTGAACAGTAAAATACCACATCGTCCCCCGCCCGGGTCGTTGTCCATTCCCAACGTGACACCCTGAGTGGGAGGGCCCGTGTGGGGGCAGTTCCCTCACACTGTGCCAGAAGGACCCCGATTGTGTGCCCCCCGTCGGGCCGGGTGCCGGAAAATGCCCCACTAAAGGGGAGATGAGGGGGTAAGCACAAGTGAGGACTCTAAACCTTGTTTCCCCATTGCCCGGTTTGGCTTGAGTGGCGCCCGGGGGGCCCGTGGCTGGGGGAAAGACCCCAAAAACCACAAATTTGTCTGGGGGAAAACCAGGGGGAAAAAACTTTTACGAGTGGATCAAACCCCGGTTTTGTTAGTGAAGCGCTGGGTGCAGTTGAGTGAAGGTGGCCCCCAGGGGACACGGGGGGAAATTTGTAGTCCCCCCGGGCCATGCGTGCTGGTTTTCCTAAAGGGAATTACATGCGGGCCCCGGTTACCAGGGGCCCCACTTGGGCGGGGAAAAAAAGACCCTGAGCCGTCCCCGTCAACGCTTCTCCCGGGTGGGTTTGAAAAAGGGAGTGTCGAGGGGTGTGGGAGCATGTGATGTGTGCAGTGAAAAAGGGCCCCGCTAGAAAAAGAACTGTCCCCCTTTACAGGTGTATGTGTGGGAGCACCCATGGAACGGGTTTGGCAATAGACATTGCGGCCCAACTGCCTCTCACCCCAAAAAGGAAACCGAACATCTGTGGGGTTAATTAAATATTTTTCAAAGTGGCCTTGGGGGGAATATGCATCCCCAACCACGGGGCCCAAGACCGTGGCTGGCGTGTTAGTGAAGAATTCATTAACCCCCTTTTGGGGGCCTTCTTTAACTGCACTCTGACCAAAAGGGCCGGGGTTTGAAATTCCCCCCGAGGTTTCCCTGGTGTTGCGAAACTGTTTGGGGTGCGCAAGACACGGACGGGCATCCCTCCATCCCCAGTCCGATGGGATGGTGGAGCGGTTTTAAAACCTTAAACCCCTTTTCAACAGTTTTGCCAAATATTGGCCCGGGAAAGTAAAGGGAAAACTGGGCCCTCAAGCTGCCCGCCCTGGTCCGGGGCCCACCGGTCTGCTGTTTCATGAGGTAAAAAGGCTTCACACCTGGCCCCCAATTAAAGTTTTGGGCCGGGGAGTCAGGCTCCCCGTTGGGTTTTTGGGCCCCAGGGCGGGCCCCCCGACGTGAACTTGCCAAAAGTCCCCATCCCGCATGCAGGGGACTGGGAGAACCTGGGGGGAGGTGCACCGACGAGTGCGGGCAAAACTCAAGGTAGCCGGGCCTCCTGAAGGAGACCTATGACCGGCGCAGGGGGGAAGGGGAGGGTTTCAAAAATAGGTTTACAGAGTGTGGGCCCGCATAACCCGCGTTTGGAAGCGAGGGGGTCTCGCCGAAAAAAAACTAACCAGGGGCCCCTGGGAGGGGCCATACACGGGGGGTAGGGGCCCCCTCTGATGTACCTATTTGAAACGCAGAGGGCCCAAAAAAGATGTCTGTTTCCACATGGACCGGGGGTGGCTTTTCCATGGGCCCGGAAGTACTCCCGGGGCCATGGGAAAAAAAAGATGAAGTTAGCCCCCAGTAGCGGCATGAGGGGGGTTTGGGAGGGCGTGGGCCGAGATGAGGACGAGCATTTGGACGGTGGGGGGCGATGAGGATGTAATGGTTTTAAACCTTTAGCCAGGTCTTGGGGCAGGAGATACCCCCCTGGGTTTCCGCCCCCCCACACCCTCCTCCCGAGAGACCCCCGGAGAGCGAAGAAAACCCCGGGTTTGGGTGAAAAATTTTTGGTTTCTGGAAAATGATTTTTTTAAATTTTTATGTAGTTGTTTCAGGTTTTGATATGTCAGAGAGACGGGGGTCTGCTTGATAGTGGGGGGGTATTTCTAGCCAGGGGGTCTTTGTCTTGTGCGAAAAAATGTGTTAACATGAAGGGGAAACCCGGGGGAACATGGGGCGCAGTGGCTGTGGGCGGGGGGAGCGGGAAAAAGGAAAAAAGCCCAGGGGGTAGGGGGGTGCCTCCCCGTGAAGACCTCGTGTGTGCCTATGTGAATGGGTAAATTTTTGGGTTTCCCATTATAAGCTTTACGTGCAGTGTGACCTTTCTGGGTTTTCCCCCCCCCCCCTATTGTGCCTATAGAAAAAGTTACCCGGGAAATAACTTGGGGTAAAAAGGAAAAAAGGGGCTGTTTTATTTGTGTTTATTTTTTG
>NW_023656285.1:17500-28898 GCF_015228065.2 Penaeus monodon
AAACCCGCCCCTTTTCCTCTCCAAATCATATTTGTTTTTTGCTAAGAGATATATCCTGGTTCTATTCTGTGTTTGCTAACGTTTTTCAAAACATTGGTAAAAAGTTGAGAATATTGGATAATCATCTTCCCGGGTTGGCCAGTCCTGGTTTTTTAAATAGGGCATGTGTCAGGCCCCTCTTGTGGGCGATAAGTTAGAGCTGTCGGGAAAGAAAAGGGTCTTTTGGGCTCGATCGAACCCTCCTTTTAAAATGACAGTCTGCCCACCAGGGGATTACGGAATTTAAAACCCTTTTTCATTGGGTTTATATCCCCAAGGGGGCGCGGGATTTTTATTATTTGTAGTGTAGGTGGGTTTCTCCATTGAAATTTTTCCTTTTCCCTTTGGCTTATTGTAAACTCACAGTTCAATTTTCCCCTGTTTGGCAACTACTGATATTTTGGGCGGGTGGGTGGTGGATAAAAAAAAATATAGTTTATTAAAAAGGTCATGAAATTCTTGTTGTACTTTTTTTAGACTCTAAAACTTACCCCAAACATCGCCCAAAAGGCGAAAACACAAAAAACACCCTTAAATTTTCTCTGAAAATGAAAATGCATAAAAAATATTTCATCCCTTTGCACGTTTCATCTTTAAAACTAAAAGGTTTTTTAAACCTTAAAATTTAAAAATGACGCGGTTTTTTATTTATTTAGAGACCCTTAATGGGGTTTTCAAGGTATCTAAAAACCGGGTCAAAAAACGGGTTTTTCCCCCTTTCGTATTTACGCCTGAACACCTAATTATTTTACCAACTAGCGTCACTACTTCCCCATATGTAAAAAAAAATTTTTTTTAACCCTTGAAACTGACCCCCGCCCAAATGGCCGTGTTACAGGCGAGTGATCACCCCTCATAAAAAATTAACAAATAACTGCACAAGGGAAAAAACCCCAAACCGCAGGACGGATAGAAGTCATTCCCGGTAATGCCCAAATTAAAGGTTTTGGGGACCCAAAAACGGGTAAACCCTTTCCCTTTCCCCTTCCTACCCCCCCTTCCCCCCATTCCCCCCCATCCCCATTAAAAACCAATAAAAAGTAAGAAAAAAAAGGGCAAACAAAAAAAATAAACCAAGTCACAAGTCCTGTTTAAAGGGAGTTTAAAAACCCCCCTTTCCCAAAATGTTAAAAGGTGATTGATCACACCATACAAATGACGTGAAAACGATCAATATGATAGCCCGTGTCATTTTTGTCGCTGACGACCCCCCCCATCATCACCCCCCCCTCCTCCCCCAATGCCTTTATTATGACTCTCAAGCTTACACAAACACACTTTTCCAAGGGGGCATAAAAAAAATAAACGGGGTTTAAAAAGCCCTCTTTTGGTAAATGTAAATGGATAACCAATATTTCATATTTTTTGAAACTTTTCCATCCTTATAAAACAACAGGTTAATTCCTAATGGACAAAAAGACATTTGGTCTTCCCAAAATAGTAAAAAAAAGAAGAAAAAAAAAAAAAATAAACCAGTCACAAAGGTCCTCTTAAGGGGGAAAACACCCCTTCATTTGGTGTTCATTTAAATTTGATCACACCTAAAACAAATTTAGCGTGACTGATAAATTTTGATGCCCGATTTCATTGTTGCGACGCCCGGGCGAGGGCGGCGAGGGGGCGGCGGGAGGGCGGGGGAGGGCGGTGGGGGCAACGGGGGAGGGGCTTCTTAAAAACATTTTCTTTTTATCAAGAAAATATTTTTTTCGCAAAAATTTTTGGGCAGTTTTATCTTCGGGTAGAAAAACCCGTTTTTCCCCTTCTGAAAAGTTTTTTAAAAAAGGCCCCTTTTTTATCTAATATAAAATATTTTTATCCCTTTTTTAATAAAGGCGGATATAATATGGGGGTAAAAAGAGAGAGAGAGATAAAAAAACCCCTTTATAATTAAAAATATTTAAATTTTTTTACGGGTTCCGGATTTTGGTGTCATTTTTTAAATATTAAAAACGATTTTACCCCGGGAAAAAAATTAAAAGAAATATAGTAACTTGAATGGGGCCCCTCCCCCTCTCTATGAAAGTGTTGTCGTAAAAGGGGGCCCCCCTTCCCCTGTAGCCCCCCACCCCCCTCCCCCGGGCCCCTCGCCGCCCCCGCCCTGGGCCCGCCCGCCGCGGGGCGGTTTTTAAATTTCCCCCCGCGCGCGAAATCCCTTAAATTTGATGAGGGGCGGCGCGTGGGGGGGAAAATTAGAGTCCCCCCGGCTGGTTTTGGGGTTTAAACATTACGGGGAGATAAAATTTCTCTGAAGACAAAGAAGAGGTGAAAAACTAGGCATTTTTAACATGCTAAATGTTTTAAAATGTCCCCGGGGGGCTAAGTAGAAGTTTTGTCAACAACGAAAAATCGGTCACTGATGACAGCTAAAAGTGCCCAATTGTGAGGAGTGCCTTTGGTCGGTCGCAATTTAGTGGGAAAATGTGCACATTCCCCCCGACGTATGTACTTGCCCTCCGGGGAAAAATTATCGGAGGATTGGGGCATGGATTTATTAGTTTCCTAAGGGAGTCTAAATATTTTAAAAAAAAATTTTAAGGATGCTTTAAAAACTATGAAAAGGCTGTATTTTTTTAAAAGCACATTCTCATGATTTGATTTTAAATATTTTTTTGGGTATTTTGTTTTTCTTCTTTAATAGCAAGGTTAGATGGTATTTTTTTTATGCAAAAAAAAAAAATATTAAATACCTTTGGGAAAAGCTTTTATTTGCCCATGTAAGAATAAGAATTACACTTTTACATAAGGAAATTTGAAAAAAATTAAAATCGTGCCCTGCTACCGTCGAAATTTCTGTCTGCAAGGGGAAAAAATTTTAATAATTGGGGGAAAAGCGAGAAGAAAAATTTTAAATGAATAAACGGAATTAAAAATTTTCCTACAAAATCATCGTGCAAATGTTTTTTTACTATTTTGATTGTGTTTTGCGTCAACGAGAATCATTTTTTTACTACTAATAAAAAACCCATTTTTATTTTTTTTTCTTTTTAAAATCAAATTTTAATGTTTTTTTCCGCCAAAGGAACCCCCCAAAGTTTGATATGGCTATAAGCATCCCATTCTAAGTAAAATAAATGTCAATAAAATTTTTTATTTTTTGTGTGAATTTTATGTTTAAAGCCCCAATTTATAATATAAAATAAACCATTTTTAAACATCCTCGGGTAAATACAGCATCGCGCTTAGTCGGGGGGAGAGGGGGGGGAGGAGCGGGTTTTAGGAGAAGGGGGGGCCTCGCCAACCAAGATTTTTGGCTGTTTGATAGGGAGAAAACAGCCCGGATTTAAGGGGAAACCCGATTGGGTGTAAAAGAACGATTTTCTAGAAGATAAAAACCCCTAAAAGCGGAAATTTCAAAAACTTTCTACTACTAGAACAGGGGGGTTTCCCCCTTGGTAAAATGATTGAAGGGGGTTTTTCCCCATGGTGATATTCATTAAACTATGCAGTTTTTTTTTAAACAAAAGGAGACAAAAAAGTACTTCCATGGTGTCGCTCTATTGTTCCCCTTTTCCTAAACTTCGCAGGGCCCATTAATGGTTTTACTATTCGTGAAGTCATTATCTCGTGCCCAAGCGGGGGTTTTCCCCTGATCCTGCCCTTTGGTGGGTCCTTATCTGGATTTGGGGTTTAGCATTGTCGATTTTGGGAAAGGGCTCTTTAGAAAATAAAAATTTTTTTGTTTTAAAAGAGGATACCCAATGCTATAACTTTTTAAAAACCCTTCCATATTTTTCCCCAAAGCCCTAAAAAACTGTTCATTTTCATATCATAATACCCCAATTTTAACCCTTGTATTTGAAAAAAAGGGCATTTTCCCTTTCCCTCTTTTTTAAAGAAAAAAACCTTTTCCCCCCCTTCCCTTTATTATGAGGAAAATGCGAAATTTTTTTCTCCTAACGATGTTTTTTACTTGTCTTTTAGAAAAATTGCTTGGGGGTTGCGGTTTTTTTTTCCCCTTTGGGACTGTGTTTTTCCCAACCCCTTTTTCTCAAAACTTACCTCCCCCGACTTTTGGTTTCTCGCCATATAAATTTTTAAACTCCCAATGAAAAAACAAGAATACTAAGGGAGACCCCCAAAAGAAACACCTTTTTTTTTTTATTTTTTGGGCAAAAAACTTTTTTGATTAAGAAATATAATTTTAAGTTTTTTTTGAAAACCTCGGTTTAAGAAAAAGAAAAAAAAAATGCATCATTTGGAAAATCACATGCTGTCTGCAAAGATCTTCGCATCGCGGTCCCCATTTTATTTTTTTTACCCCCCTCTGGTAAAAGTACCCATGGTCAAAAAATCTCTGCTTTAGGCTAATTTGTGTGGGTTCTTTTTTCCAGTTTTGAACAAATTTTAAAAGCATTATATCCCTGAGGGTTTAATTATTTTTCCCCCTTTTTTCATATCTTATAAAAGTTCTTGGTTTTGGGGGGTAAAAAGTCAATTGCTAAAAGGGGAAAATGTGTTTAACAATTTAAACAAAGCCTTCTTTTTTGATTTTTTGAAATGAAATAGTTTTTCATGGGGCTTTAACAGTTTTTGTCGCTGCAGCAACTAGTGGGGGATAGGGGAAAAATTAAAAAGGTTTAAAGGGTGTTTTTTTTCTTTGGGATCTTTTATATCAAATTCTTCAGAAAAAGTGGGGGGGAAAAGGTCGAGTAAACAATTTTATTCAGTGGGGCACTTTTAAAAATATTTTTTCCCCTTTGAAAAGATTTTTAAAAAAATATATTTTATTAAATTTCTTAATAATTTGGGGCCTGAAGGGGCAAAAAATATTTGGTTTTCCGTTGGGATCGTTTTTTTCTTCCCATATACGTGTAGGGCCCGGTACTATAGACCAAATTTTGGTAGGGGGATTTAAAATTTCCCGAAAACTAGTCCCCTTTTTTGTGCCGATATCCCCCATTTTAAAAAGGAGGATGTATTGTTATGCCAAAAACTCTTATGGAAAGGGTAAAAACCCCGTCTGTAATATTTTTTAACATAAAGGGTTTTTAAGGGAAAATTTAAATATATTTCCCCAAGTTCATTGGAGATTGTAAAACTCGAGAAAAGCGCAGGAAATTTTAGGGAAAAATACTGATTGTCCCCTTTAGGTTAATTAGCAAAACATAACTGATCAACACGTGGGACAGGTTTGGGGGGACCCCTAGTTGGTAGAATAATCAAAGGGGTTCCCGGGGGGTAAATATTAGGGGGAAAACCCCTCTTTTACCCCGGTGTAGATACCTTTAAAAACACTATTCAGGCTCTCGAAATGGAATCCGACCAGTGTCTTTTCATCTATTGGTAATTTTAACCGTGTTAAATTTTTTAAGGGTTTAAACGGGCAAAGTATGGAAAATTTTGGGGTTTTCGCATTTACTTTACAAAAGAGACTTTAAAACCCTTTTTTTTTGTGTTTTTTCGCCTCTTGGACTGTTTTTTTAAGCTTGAAGTCAAATAAAGGGATATGTGGGAGGAGGGGGGGTTTATGATGGGGGTGGGGTCGTTTAGCGACAAATGACATCGGCTTTTCATATTGTCGTGTCACACCCCATTTTGCTATAGGTGTGATCACTCCCGTAACACTTCAGTGAAAGGGGTGTATTATCCCCCTTAAAAACCCGGGCCTTTTTGACTGGGGATTTGTTTGTTTTGCTTCTTTTTCTTACTAAATTTTTGGTTTGTAATGGGGTTGGAGGAATGTTTGGGGGGAGGGGGGTAGGAAAAGGGAAAGGGGCTCACCTTTTTCTTTGGGGGCAACAAACCCTTTAATTTGGGCATTTCCTGGACTGACTTTTTACCGTCCCCGCGGTTTGGGTTTCCCTTTTTTTTTTGCAGTTATTTGTTTTTTGGTTTTTTGAGGGGTGATCACCCCGCCTGTAAACACGGCCATTTGTCGAAATCAGTTACAAGTTCAAAAAATATTATACATATGGGCGTAAAGGGCGCTAGTTTGGGAAAATAATTAAAGGTGTTCCGGGCGTAAAAACGAAGGGGAAACCCGTTTCCTTTGAAACCTTTTTTTGTTTTAATAAACCCCGCGTCATTTCAATCTAGTAGGGGAAATAAACCCTTTTAAATTTTATAAGGGATGAAACGTGCAAAAGTAAAGAAATATTGGTTATCGCATTTTTCTTTCAGAGAAACCCTTTTAAAAACCCGTTATTTTGTTTTTTCGCCTCTTAGGGGGTATGTTTTTTGTAAGTTTTAGAGTCATAATAAAGTACAACAAAAATTTCATGATCCCCTTTTTAATAAACTATATTTTTTTTTATCCCCTCCCCCCCAACCCCCCAACAATATCGTAGTTCCAGCCTGGAAAAATTTTCCCCCCAAAGGGATTTTTAAAAACCCCGTTTTGGGGGGTTTGGTGAGTGAAAATGTGAGTGACAAAACGCCCGGAAAACATAAATTTAAAGGGAAAAACCCCCCTTTCACTACAAATAAAAAAATCAATTTGCCACCTGGGATATCACCGGAAAGAAGAAACGGGGGAAGTTTTCCCTAATCCCTGGGGGCAGACGTCTTTAAGAGGAGGTTTCATCGGGGACAAAGACTTATCTTCCCCGACAGCTCTAACTTATCGCTACATAGTGGTTTCCCGACACATGCCCCCATCAAACATCCAGGGGCTGCCACCGGGGAAGATTTACTTCCCAAAATTTTTCTCATCATTCACTAATATTTAAAATCGTTTGCAAACAAAAAGAATAGAACCCGTGATATTTCTTTTTAGCAAAAACAGAATATGATTTGGGAGGAGAGGGCGGGGGGTGGTGAAATTAGAGACAATTTTGCAAGGGAAAGAGTTTTTTTCTCCTTCCACATCGCTTACAAACCCTTAGGATTGAAAGCAAAAAAATTTTGTGTGATTTAAAAAAGAAAAATAAAAGGGATAATTTGTACACCGCGTTTTATAAACCCTTTTTAGTTAAATTTTATTCTTATCCTTGTCGCGGCGAGGGACGGGAAAGGTTTAAATTTTGGTTCCCTTTCAGAAAACCCGGTTTTTTGTGACCGACCTGATGGGGGTGGGGGGAAAAGGGGGGAAGGGCGTTAGGGTTATTGAAATTTGAAAAGTTTCAAATTTATTTTGGGGGGTGGGCACTCGTCTTTAAAAGGGTCAATTCTCGATCCGGGTACAAGTTCAAAAACCCATGAAAATTTCGGGGGCCGGGTGTGTGGGGGGGGAGGGGTGATGAGGAAAGGGGGTCCTAGTGCACCTGGTATTTTGGGGGGGTTTTGATTGCATCCTTCTTAAAGGGGGGGTGATCACTCGCACTTCAGTGCAGGGGGTGTATTAAACTCTTTAAGTAGGACTTGGTTTATTTGTTTGTTTTCTTCTTTTTTCCCCTTTCTTAAATTTTGGGTTTGGGGGATGGGGAAAGTGGGGCAAGGGCGGTAGGAAAGGGCAAGGGGGGGTTGGTTTGGAGAGGAGGGGGGAGGGTGAGAGGAAACCCCTTTTTTAAAAAGGGGTTTTTTGGGTTTGACCTCCTTGAGGGGCATTTATGGATTATGGTTTAAATTTGGGGGAATTTTCCCTTTGTTTTTTAAAAGGGTTCCCAAATTTTCGATCCCGGTACCAAAATTTTAAACCCTGATGAAATTGCGGGGTGGGGGGGGGGAGGTATGGAAAGGGGGGGTGGGGGGTGGGCCCTGTGACACCCGGATTGGGGTTGGGTTTGATTGTCTCATTCATTAGGAGGGGGGGTCACTGTATTTTTATCCCTTAGGGGACATTTTATGGGTTTTTGAAATTTTTTTAGGAGGGATGATCATTCGTCTGTAACAGGGTTTAAATTTTCGATCCAAAGGGACAAGTTTTAAAAAATGGGTGAATATTGCGGGGTTTTGGGGGGGGGGGGTTGGAAGAAGGGGGGTGGTGGTGGGTCAACTGTGGGCACCTGGCATTTTTGGTTTTGGGTTATGATTGTTCATTCTTAGGAGGGGGGGTCCTCCCTCCCTTTAAAGGGGCAATTTTCGATCCAGGGACAAGGTTTAAAAAACGATGAAAAATTGCGGGGGGGCGGGGTGTGGAGGGGAAAGGGTCATCTGTGACCCTGGCATTGGGTTTTGGGTTATGATTGGGCCCCATTTATTTTGGAAAGGGGGGATCCTCGTGTTTTGTTTAAATTTGGGAAAATTTTTGATACGGTTTCAAGTAGAATATTGCGGTGCGGGGGTTTGGGGGGTATGGAAGAGAAATTTTGGTGGTGGGTGGGGGAAGAGGGTGGGGGGGGGGATCATCCTGTGGTACCTGGATAAAGGGTTTTTAAAAGAAGGGGAGGGGGGTTTTCCAGGTGTGGGGCTAAAGATTTTGGTTACGGTCCTTTAAATGATTTTTGGTTAAAAGGTCCTTGAAATTTCGTTTTAAATCAAATTTCCGCGGGCTAACCTTTGTGATGCCCCGGTGAGGGGTTCTGTCCAAACGCCTGTATTGGGGAGGAGGGAGGGCAGATATCTTTTGAGTCGGTTAAAGATTTCCAGTTCCCCATCATTTATTTTTGATAATCATTTAATTTGCCCACTTTTTTGCTATGATGCCCATGAAAGACCGTAAAGGGAGTCTGGTGTGCATGCTAAAATCTTTAAATAAAGATTAATGATTCCGGGTTTCGGTCCCTTGATTCGTTAATCACTTGCAGTTACCCGGGCATTGGTTTTCGTAAAAACGATTGCGGGTTTTCCGGGTTTTTATTAACCTACTTCCTTTTTTACCCCCCCTGTACGTAGTGATGGAGTCGTTCCCGGGCCCCTTTGCAAACTACCCAAAATATTATATATATTATAAAATATTTCCCCACCCCACAATTGTATCTGGGGTGTCTAAATTTTGTACCTACTTTAGAGAGAGAGACAAAAGAGGAGACTCACAACAAAGACACATATTTAAGAAAAAAGTAGAGAAGAGAAAAGGAGAACTTGAGAGAACAAAAAAAAAAACGAGAAACATAAAAATATACACTTAAAAAGACCACTAAAAAATGAAAAGGGAAAAAAAATGAATGATAAAGAGTGAAAAAAGAACTTGAATAAGACCCCAAAAAACATATAATAAAATCCTAACATGATACAAAATTAAAACCTGCTCACTTTGGTCACTTGGCCGAACAAACCCTTGAAAAAGATGTCTCCTTCCTATATTAAAACAATCCCCACGCCCTTTGCTTTGACAGGGAAAGCCCTTTCCGGGTTTCCCTCAGACTGTCACGGGCAGCCGCTAACAAAACCCCCCTCTTGTTTGACCTTTTTTCCCCAGGTCACTGAGACGAAAAGGGGACTTTGTTTAAATGATGAACAAATCTCAAAAAGTGACATGTTATTAATTAAAGCTGGGTATTACAATAAATAAAATTTTTAAGAATCAAGGGTTAGAATAACTTACTTAAAAAAATTAATTGGCTTCGTAAAAGAACCGATAATCAAAAATCGAGAACACTAAAAAACTTTAATACAGATAAAAAATAATAAATAATAATAAATAAAAAGTAAATCATTCAAATGGTTAATTAATCATGCCTCTGATCGACATATATATATATATATATTATAATAATATTATTTATATATTTTATTATATATTATATTTTTTATTTATATAATTAAATATATTATATATATTAAAATTTTATTTTATTTATAATCAAAATGTAAAAAAATTTTGTACTTTTTTTACTTTATAATTTTGGGGGAGAAAAAATTCTAAACAATATAAAAGAAAAATAATTTTTTTGGTAAAAATACAAAATTTGGCAGCGGTCATCGTAGGGTGGCGGGTATCCTCCTCACTTGCGGGTAAACAGGGTTTTCCCCCGGGCCTGCGGTGATGTTGCCGGCCCAGCGTTCACATTGCGAAAAGGGGGCAGGGGAAGGCTCGATGCAGAAAAACCGCCTCCACACCTCCAAAGAAAATACAAGGGAATGATGCCCCGCACGGCACCAAACCCCCGGTAAATGTTGCCACCTTTACTTTACTTATCTTCCTTTATCCGTGCCTGTGGAGACCCGAAAGGGAGCGAGTTTTTTATTCTGTATTGCCTCCCGGGGTGTTTAAGTGGATCAGCGAGTCGATCCTACAGAAGGGGGAGGGGGGAGGGAGAGGTGGGGGTTTGGGGGTGGGGGATAAAGGTAAAGAGAAACAGAAAGAGAGAGAGTAAAATACCACGGTTTTTAAACAGATTTTTTTTCAAATTATGGATGAATAATTATTCCAAACAAAAACGTTTTCTCTTAAAAAAATTGCGTATCTATTTTTCAAAAACCCAAAAGGGGCAAAAAGGTAGAGAGAAGAGGGGGGGGAAGAAAGAGGGAGGGAAAAAGGGACAAGAAAGATAGGTAAAAAGAGAAAAAGACAAAGAGTGAATTAGAGGGGAAGAATAAAAGGGGGAAAGAGAGCAAAAAATGGGGAGAGGAAGGGGGAAAAGGGGGGAGAAAAGGGGAAGAGAGAAAAAAAAATAGTGAAGAGAGAGAGAGGGGTGGGGAAAGAGAAAGAAGAATGGGAAAAAGATGAAATGAGAAAGGAAAAATGGAAAAGGAAGAAAAAAAGAGAGAAAAAAATGAATAAAGACATGAAGGAAAAAAAAAAGAGCAGGTGGAGAGGATAGAAAAAAAGAAAAATTGGGAAAAACGAGGGGGGGGGTGAAAAGGGGGAGAGACAGGAGGGGGGGAGGGAGAGGGGGGGGGGGAGGGGGGGGGGGAGGGGAGAAGAGAGAAAACAAAAACAACGGTCGACAAAGGAGAAAGAGAAAAAACAGTTCAAAAGAGAGGAGGCAAACTGCACAACACAGAGCAAACGAGAAAAGAAGAGAGGAGGAGAAAGAGAGAAGAGAGAGGAAAGGGGAAGAGAGAGAGAGAGAGGGCGGGACCGGGGGCACACAGACACACACACACACACACACACCACAACACACACAACACACACACACCCCCACACCACACCCAAAAAAGAAAAAAGAGGAGAGAGAGGAAGAGAGAGGTTTAGTGAGTGGTGAGTGGTGAGTGAGTGTGATGGTGAGTGGAGGAAGAGAAGAGGGAGAAGGAGAAAGAGGGAGAGAGAGAAGGGGGAAAAGAAGAGAGAGAAGAGAGAGAAGGGGAGTAAAAGAAGAGAGTGGGGAAGAGAGGAGAGGAGAGGTGAGAGTGGAGGAAGGGGGTGAGTGGAGGAGAGAGGAAGAGAGGGGAGAGGGGAGAGAGAGAGAAGGAGAGAGAAGAAAGGAGGGAGGGGAGAGAAAAAAGGGAAAAAAAGGAGAGAGAAACAAAGGGTCGAGAAAGAGAGAGAGAGGGGGGGGGGAAACAACGGGTCGAAAAGGAGAAAAGAGATAGAAATAAACGGATCGGAAAAAAAAAAGGGGGGGGGGGGAAAAAAGAAAAAGGGGGGGGGAGA
>NW_023656287.1:0-3676 GCF_015228065.2 Penaeus monodon
CAAATTGTTTTTTTTTTTTCTGTCCAAATTTCCAGGAAAGGATATAAGGGCAATTCACACCCCTGGGCCTTTAGAGTTCCTGTTTCATTAAGTCACTTTTTCGAAAAAAAATAAGTAATAAAAATTTACATAGAAGTTTTCAAAATTCCCAAACATGTAACTACAATCAACTTGGCAAATCAGAGCACTCAAGGATTTAGGATGAGTTGCCAGTTTTTCTTTTATTGAGATTGGATGTACTTTTGACTCCTTGGTGACAACACTTGTGGAGCCATCTATGTGTAAACATGATTAATAAACTCAACTCAACAGTAGACATGGCATATAGCACATACCACCCAGGCAGCATTATGTAAACATTGCTGATTAGCCGTGTGCTAGGCTGACCCCGTTTTCTGTTGGGCACTTTGATGGAATGGCCTGTAGCTTTATACTTTTATTCTTTGTGGGGGGTACAAGTGTTACAGTTTGGAGAGGTGGTGCACCTAGTAGATGAGGCATACATTGTTTACAAACACTGATAATGTAGAATGTCAGGGAATATTTTTCAGTATAGATTCTGCCAAATGAGCTTACAAGATCATTGGAATGCTAGATGGCACTTCTTGACTTGTATTTTATGTCATATTCAGCTGAGCAAAGAAATATTAAATTGGAAGAAACATGAGACTATGATTCTTGACTCATAGATCTAGCTGCTGGACTGTTAATGAAAAATAAGATAAAAGAAGAATGTTAAAACTGCTAATATAAATATATGTTATATAGAGGTGTTTAAACACTAAAGGCTCATTTGGATCAGTGTTTTCATTTTAGCATCGCTATAGCACTACAAACCATTCTGTTCAGGCATATTCTCTGTAGCACACGAAAGTATTTCCAACAGAATGCAAGACTGATTTCATATTGAAATTATTCATAAATTAAAAGATGCTCTTGCAAAAGATTGCTTACATCAGTCACTGTTTCACAGCATTTTTCATACTTTGCTGTATATTTTTTTTAAAGGTAAAAAGGCTTTTCAGTGGGTTAAACTATTAGGGATAAGGGCAGTTTGAGATAGCTCTGTTGTTTTATATTTATGTATTTATATTGTACTTTGAATATTTCCTTAATATAATTTTTTAAAATCAGATGCATTAATGTACTTTCTCTGGATAGTAATAAGGTTTTTATTTAACCTTTTAACCCAGTCATCATGGGTGGCAAGAATACATGCCATGCCCACTGTAATATTTCATCTATTGTCTTTACACATGGCTGCACAAGTTTGCCTTTTCCTCAGTTTTTAGAAAACTTCATTTGTATTATATTATTGTTTTTAGTGTTATTAATATTTTATTAACAATTTAATAATCACATTATCAAACAGAGTAATAGCAGTATCAGTATTAATAGTATTAGAAAGAAAAACACAAATTTTCCTGCAAAATGGAGGAAAGGGGGAATCAGGCGTCGTCACTGGGCCAACTTCTTGGTGGGTGAGCAGTTCAGGAAAAACTACAAGGACAGTACATATACCGTGACATGGAAAACGAGGAGTGATGATCTCCCTTCTTGTCTTTTTTTTTTCTATTACTATTATATGTCCGGTACTATTATTGACATCTGGTTATTTAATGTTATTAGGAAGAGGGGGGGAAATCCAAAAATTACTAGGGTTAGAAAAAATAAAAAAGAAATGAAAAAAAGGGGAAAAGGTTTTGTTCTCAGGTATGTGTGCCTCGACAAAAAACAGTGCAAAGTGTATCCCCCCCCCCCTTTCTTCCAGAATTTTCAGTTATGCTTAGGAATTATCCAATGAAGACTTTGATCTGACATTATAAATTAAAGTGATAAAAAATTCGGTTTAAAGTAATTTTCCCCCCTCATGCTTTTATGTTTTGACAAAATTTTGAATTTAAAAGAATAATCCAGTATTTTTTCTTATGAGAAAAAAAAAATTATCCTCAGTTAGATTAAAAGGAAGAATATTTTTCAGGTTTTAAACGACGCAAGGGGGAGGGGGACCAAACAACCCTTACGGCAAAATTCCCCGCCTGGCATCCACCAAGGCAAAGCCGGTGATGTAGGGATTTTCAATTGGTTGTAGTCTTAGACATGGAAAAAGAATTTTTAATTGTATGGTGCATGTATGTGTGTGTATGTTATAATAGTATTTTGTGATATACACTGTGTGTGGGTTTTTGTGTGTGTGTGGGTGGGTGTGGTGTGTGTGTGGGGTGGGGGGTTGTATATTTTTTGTGTATATATGATGTGTATGTACATTATATGTATGAAAATATTTATATGTATTTTTCATTTATTTTATTTGTATGTATTATTTTTGTTAGTATGAATGTGTATAATATACAAATATATGTATGTTAATGTTAGTATATATTACTTTGTGTATGCATGTATAAATACTCATACAATATTATGTATTTTAATATTATGTTTTATGTACTACATTAGAATTAAAACATACAATGTGAGTGATATATATTATATTTATGTATAATTTAAAAATTTTATAATAAGTAGGTGTAAATATATGGTGTGTGTGCATGATAGTATGTAAGGATATATAGTAAAAATATGTATAGGATAATTATATAAAATAAATTTTTGTGCGTCGTGCGGCGCCCGCCGTGCCTGCGGGCGCCCGTCCGTGCGCGCGCGGCGGCGCGGCGGGCGGGCGTGCGTGTGCGTGGCGGGTGGGTGCGGTGTGGTGGGGGGGTGGGGTGGTGGTGCGGTGTTGTGTGTGGTGTGTGTGTGGTGTGTGGGGGGTTTGGGGGTTTATATATATATATATAATTTTATAAAATAATATATATAAAAAATAGAATAATTTTAAAAATATAAATATAAATAAAAATATATACTATATAAAAAAATTATTTATAAAAATTATATATATATTTAATATAAATTTATTATATATATTTAATAAAAAATAATATATATAATAAAAATTATTATATTAAAATATAAAATATGATAAAAAAAATATTAATAAAATAATATATATATATTATTTTAAAATTATTATTATAAAATATAAATATATAATAATTTTTTTTTATTAAAAATTTTATTAATATATATATAAATATATAATTATTATATATATATATTTAAAATATTAAAAAAATTTTTTTTTTTTTTATTTAAAAATAATTTTTTATATTTTTAAAATATATATAAAAAATATTTAAAAAATTTTTTATTATATATTTAAAATATATAAAAAAATATATACAAAAAAAAAAAAATAAAATATATATATATAAAAAAAAAAACAAAAAAAAAAAAACACCACACACACACAACAACACAAACACCCCACACACACGCACACACACACGCACACACACACACACACGCACACACACACGCACACACACACGCACACGCACACGCACGCACACGCACGCACGCGCACGCACGCGCGCGCACGGACGGGCGCACGCACGCGCACGGACGGGCGCACGCACGCACGCACAATATTTATAAATTTTTAAAATATATATACAAAATATACATATTACTTACATATTATACACTTACAACTTACATGCCAAACACACATATATATATACACACATTTCATATATATATAAACATATAAAATTTTACATTTAATAAATATATATACACACATATGTAGTATAATTTTTAATTGTAAAAATTT
>NW_023656288.1:0-2500 GCF_015228065.2 Penaeus monodon
GATGCGTGACATTTATAGAGAAAATGTGTCTATGTATATATATGTGTGTGTAAGTATGTTTGTCCGTGTGCGTATGTACATGTGTGTTCGCATCCACATCCGTGAATGTAAATCGTTCTTGTTAACCAATTAGTAAGAAAGAATGTAAATATGGAGGATAGTGGGCGGGGCTTCGATTTGTCCTCAGTCGTTTTTCCTACAATATGAAAATGTTGTTAGTAATGTTAGCCGAGCGCGTAAAAGTATATATATATATATATATATATATATATATATATATATATATATATATATATATATATATATATATATATATATATATATATTATAAATATATATAAATATATATAAATATATATATGTCGTCAGAGTGCTCCCCAATACAGTGCGAGAGGTTTTATGAGGCACAAGGACGCTCTGAATGTAAATGAGAGTGAGAAAGCATTGTATTATCGTACAACTATAGTGAGAGAGAGAGAGCCATAGTCCTACACATATAGAGTGAGAAAGTATAGTGAAACCGCGGGATGATTTTTTTGTGTCTGGTCTGTAAAGTGTCATCGCGTGAGCTGTCACTTCTTTTTAACTTTTAATACTGGTTGTGAAGGGAGATTTTAGTGTTGTGGTTAGTAGCAATGTAAATTGGCCCGGTTTTAAATTTGTCCAGTGAAAGTGTGTTTTCTGATTAATGTGGAGATATCTTCATCATGATTATATTTATTTTATGTTGTTATTATTATTATTATTATTATTATTATTATTGTTATCATTATTATTATTATCATCATCATTGTTATTATTACCATCATTATTAGTTTATTATTAAGATTATTACTGTTATTATTATTACTGTTGTCATCATCATTCTCATCATCATCACTATTTATATCATTATAATTATCATCACTATTATTATAACTATTAATATCATTATAACTAGCATCATTATCATTATGATAAACAGTTATCATCCTTATTATTATGATTATTATTATTAGTAATAGTAGTAGTGGTGGTATTATTATTATTATTATTATTATTATTATTATTAGTATTAGTATTATTAGTATTAGTATTAGTATTAGTATTTGTATTAACTTTACCATTTTCATTAGTATCATTATTTTTACCATCATTATTATTGTTATTATTATTTTATTATTATTATTATTATCATCAAAACCATTATCTTTTTATTTACTTTATGGTTTTCGTCACATTTTAAAATACCTAATATTATGTTTTTATATATACAAATGTAGGATTTATTCTGTTCCATAAGATTTGATTGGTTTAAAGCTTTGGCTTAATATAGGGATAAATACATTTCACGACATGCTTCATTGTGGTAACCGCGGCGAAACGTCTCTCCTAATTGGGATCATAAAAAGGACAAATTTATGATTAACTTGAGATTATTATTGCATGGTCATTTTATAAAGCAGAGCGTAGTGTAAATCGTAAAAGATTTGTAAGTAGGTATCGTAGTAAAGGCTCTTTTCATTCCTTAAATACTGATATAAGTTCACTGTAATCTGGAGTATATTGAAAGTGACTTTTTTTTATTTTTTATTGAAAAGCTTAATGGTCTTTAGATTTTTTTTTTTTTTGTCTTTCGATTATGGATATCATTAATGTGATTTTTTTTTCTTCTCTTATCGGTCGTTTTATAATTTTATAATATTAATAGAAAAATCCAACTGCACTGCGATATGAACATGTCATACATGTGTTTTTAACTTATGATGGTATTTTTTAAAATACTGGGGCTAATCTATTCAATTTCATGTCTTAATTTCACTTTATATACGAAAGTTAATTTTACCTTTGACAAACTAATTCTAGAATTGCCGTGGCTTTCGTAGCAAATTCTTTTATCTGTTAATGAATGGTTATCTGCATAATGATAAATCTGGCCAACGGAAATCCAACCTTTTATATCGCTGGGTTAAATATTTTTCTCCCACTAAACAAAGTATTTTTTTCGATTTAGCTTATCATACACACTTGTATTTGTTCGTTCATTGCGATTTTATCCTAATTTGATCGCAGGTTTGCTCTTTGTTGGAGAAAATGGCATCTGTGACGTGGTGGTCTCTGTCGTGGGGGGAAAGTGCTCATGCCCGCAACCCCTACCTGTTACAGCTAGTTTTATAGTTAAATCGTTTTTTCCCCTTGTTGAGATGTATTTTTACCCCTTTTATCTTCGTGTTGTAAAGGTTTGAGAAAATTTGACGTTTTTTTTCTACCGTTGTCCCATTGTTTGCAACTCTTGCTTCAAGTGTTCGAAAGTGTGTGCCTCATGACGTGTGTGTAATTCTTATATTTTACATTTATATGTACACATACATACATGCATACATACAGATAGACAGAAAGACGTGCAGACATAAACGCATATATACATACATACATACATACCTGCATACATACATACATACCTGCATACATACATACATACCTGCATACATACATAAACGCATACATATAGACATGCATG
>NW_023656289.1:0-3674 GCF_015228065.2 Penaeus monodon
CGCTCTGATTGGCATCAAGAGAAAATATAAAGACCGATTGGAGAAAACGAAGCCGCCAGGTCATTCTGGGTGCCCCAAGGTGGGCGAAGGTCCTCAACCTCCTAGTGGAGACAAACCTTCTCCCCTTGGCCTCACGAATTGATCTAACGGCAGCCCAATCTTATCAAAGGTCATCCAGGCTCCCAGGAACACAAGCTAAGACACAAAATAGTCAGACGCCTAGAACAAGATAACGAGCTGTTTGCAAACAACTCCTGGCTGTCTCACACAGCCAGGGTGCTAATACGCCATCAGCTCAAAGAACCACTACTGGCCAAGGGCATGGACTCCCACACCTGACTTTGTCGAAGCTCCGCCGTGGGCACAAACCTCGATAGAGTTCTCGGTCATGAGACTGGCAAGCAAAAAGAATGAATATTGTACGCCTAGCCTAAAGGCAGAAACCCAGAGGGTCATTGCAACCATCACCCCTCCGGGGAGCCTAACATATTACACAGACGGATCGGTCGATCCTTGACCCACACTGCAGGCGCCGGCTTTGCAGCAAGGGATGCCACAATATCCATGAGGGTAACAGACAACGCCTCCTCGCTACAGGCAGAGGTAGTAGCTATCATGGGAGCACTGAGACACGCGTCCAGGAGAAAAGGACACGTGGTCATACACACAGACTCCAAAGGAGCCGTCGACTGTCTTCAGCAGCGCTCACCCACTGACAACATCTACCTCCTGACAACCATCGGCACAATAACACAAAGGATGCTTGCTCAGGGTAGAAGAATTATCATAAACTGGGTTCCCAGCCATATAGGGATCAGAGGCAATGAGCTTGCTGACAGATTAGCCGAAATCGGCCGGGGTATGCCCCCAAATCCCATGATAATACATCAGAGCCGAAGTTTACTTAGGAGGAAGTGTACGGTGGCGGCCAACTCCTTCCTCCTGCAGCTTCACAGAGAGGAAACGAGACATTCCCCCTCGGCCAGCTGGTACTCAGATGCCACAGGCTATGAACCACTGGCACTCTCTGAAATAAACAACAGAGGTACCGAAGTCATTCTGCACAGAATGCGCCTAGGTTACCACTGTGCATGGCAGATCATACAAACCATAGAACATGAAGAGAGGTGTTGCATGCATTGCGGCGAGCCGAACGCCACACTGATACACTACTTGGAGAATTGCGTGCACACGCAATTCCTAAGACAAACCCCACAGAACACAGCCGTCGTGCTGGTAAAGAGATTATGCGAGATGCTTACACCACGGCTACAGGAGCGCCTGCTGGCAATCCCACCGCCACGGTAAGCACCGAGTGTCAGACCAACAAATGAGACAGCCATAAAAAGCTGACACAGGCCGGGCCATAAGTGAAAGGCCCGGGCGAAGCCAGAACTTCGCAAATCTCAAGCAAGCAAGCAAGCAAGCCCTCCTTACGATCCAATACATCTAAACTCTTTCGACAGACTACAAGCACCTCTTCAAATAACACGCTCTTGCACCGTGCTCGGTGTAACCTTCGATTACATGTTCAGATTTCATTACCATACCAGTAAAAAAGCCACATTGGCTAATAAGACCTTACAATCGCTTTATCGATTTAGATGTGCGGCCCCGCGCACGAAACTGCACCTGTTCAAAGCCATTATACACCCCCTTCTCACATACGCCCCACTCACACTTACACTTGCAGCACACACAAACAGAAAAAAACTGCAAGTCATCCAGAATAAAGCTCTCCGCTGGATCTACACTATAGGCTGGGACGAGTTTGTTACGTCATCACAGCTTCACGAGAGAGCTTCTGTGCTCCCTCTGAACCTCGTGTGGCGCGCGAGGGTTTGTAAACAACTCGACAAACTTCGTCTTTGGCTGCCCGACTGGATAGACAAGAACAATGTCTTTCTCCAGGGAAGGAGAAGCGGCCTTGGCCGCGATTTCTTTGCGCTAGATTGGGGCGAAGAACAGGAGCCAGTTTTTTGAGCTCGGCAGCAACATCTTAACCACATTAACAAACTATTTAAAACTATTTCACTAGCTTTGATTTTAGCAGAGTGGAAGTCAACTCTGTAACCATCTGGAGTTTTAGCAAAACTATCAAGACGACATTTTTTCCATAGCTCAAAACCTTTAGTTATCTCAGGTAATAAACTTGCATAAACATCTACTGCTTTCCCTGTCAAAAGGCTGCCTAACCTCACGGCATAGCTTCCCTTCTTTAAATTGAAAAGATCAGCCACTCTTTCAAACCTTATTACATATAAAGAAATATCTTCACTATCAAGACATACAGGTAAGCTAGGTCTCACAGAATCCTCATTGAATACTGGGGTGATGGAGGCATTATTACTGGTACGGATTTTAATTTCAAGTTCATGAGTGGGTCGTACCTTGGATTTTTGTAACGCTCTCTTTTACCTCTTTTTTTTTTCCTGTAGATATTTTGCCGTTTGCTCACATGATGGGACAGAGCATCACCTGAGAGTCCTTGGGTAGCTGTCTGCCTCACCAGTGTCTCAAAATCTGCCATCATTAAAGAAAAAAATAATAATAATTACAATATAAATTAATTTAATACAACACGGAATCACACTTTGAACAAATCTCATCTCCAGGCCCCAAGGACGATCAGGGGAGGCTGGCCTGTGCCTGGCCTGTGCCTGGCCTGTGCCTGGCTTGAGCCTGTCTTGTGCCTGGCTTCCGAGAAATATACGGTGAATATGGTTTGGCAAACCCAGAGACTACCAATCCTACTCACTGCGCCCCTTGTGAATAATTAGGTTCTTATCAATGGGCTTCGTTTCGTCTCGGGCTAAATCGAAACCTAATTCACCCTCGTCTATTTACTACACTCCAAAAATATATACACATTCCACACACAAATTTATTGTACTTCCCTTTTATTTTACCCCCACTTCGCTTCATTTCCAGTTTCACTTTCCCTGCTTTCAGGGATAAATCCCCGAAAATAATTAACTTTTACGTTCATTTACCTGATTCTAAGTAAACATTAAATTCTATATACACAAAAGACACCCAGACTTCTCCATCAATCCCAATAACATAATTAATCAACCCTTACATTGTCACGTCACCAGCCTTCTTCCTTGCCAATAAACGAAACTGAACACCTGACCTACTGTCCGAATTACAAGTCGCATGCTTGTTTGTCACACAATATCTTGCTAATATCTCCCATTAGCGATCTTTTAAATACGAAAATTTCATTCCTTTACAATATATGTTTGTCAGTATGTTTGTGTTTGTTTGTGTGTGTTTGTTTATTTGTTTGTGTGTGTACGTGTTTGTGTGTGTGTCTTCCTGTCCGAGTGTGTGTTTATGTGTGGTTTGTGTGCGTGTGTTCGCGGTGTGTGTGCGTATTTTTTTTATGCGTTTGTGTTTGTGTGTATGTTTGGTTGTGTGTTTTTTTTTGTTTTCCTGTTTTTATGTGGTGTGTGTTTGTATGTGGTGTGTGTTTGTATGTGGTGTGTGTTTGTATGTGGTGTGTGTTTGTATGTGGTGTGTGTTGTATGTGGTGTGTGTGTATGTGGTGTGTGCTTGTATGTGTTGTGTTTTGTATGTGGTGTGTGTTTGTATGTGGTGTGTGTTTGTATGTGGTGTGTGTTTGTATGTGGTGTGTGTTTTGTATGTGGTGTTGTTTGTATGTGGTTGTT
>NW_023656292.1:0-2500 GCF_015228065.2 Penaeus monodon
AAATTTTTTTCTAAATAATAATGAGGTGATGTATGGTATGATGATGATAATGGTAATAGTAATGACGATGATGATAATATTAATAATGATAATAATAATAATGACAACGATAATAACAATGATAATGATAATGATAATACTATCAATAGTAAATGATAATACTAATAGTAAAAATAATAACAAAACTATAATGATAATAGCAATAATTATAATAGTATAATAATAATAATAATAATAATAATAATAATAATGACAATAATAATATTGGCAATAATAATAATGACAATAATAATAATAACAATAATAATAACAATAAAAATAACGATAATGATAACAATGATGACAATAATAATAATAATGCTAATAGCAACGATAATAATAACAATAGTACTACTACTACTACTACTAATAATAATAATAATAATAATAATAATAATGATAATAATAACAATAATAATAATAATAATAATAATAATAATAAAACAATAGTAATAATGGTAGTAGTAGTAATAATAATAATAATAATTATTATTATTATTATCATTACAATTATTGTTATTATTATCATTACAATTATTATTATTATTATTATTATTATTATAAGAAAAAAATAATGATAATAATGATATTGATAGCAATAATAATAACAGTGATATAATGATAGTACTTAGAAAAATGATAATAATCTCAATAATGACAATAGTACAAGCAAGTAACCGAACAAAAGTTTCAAGACAACTAGAATTTGCCTCATTTGCCTTCGCCCTGTTCTCTTGCCTTTGTCATGAAGGTCTTCACATAGCCATGTAATTACCTTCATTAAATCTGTAAATTGTCGGGCGCGAGAGCAGAAAAATTATAATTATTACTCAATGAAGATGTACATAATTGGAGTATGAAATTCCGACAATAAGACGTGCTAAAGGTGTCTTAGAACGAGCGTGATTGTTAGTTATTAAGCCCGAATGATCATTGGTGTTAATCTTCCAAGAAATTTAATTACGCACTTTGGCCTCTAATTGCCTAGTTATTAGTGAAAGAGCTGTGAGTCGTCGATTTCTTTCTCCTGTGAGATAAAGTAATGATAAATACTATACGAAAAGACTGAAAGACTAATAAATATGGAAAGAGATTGAAATCTGACCCAGTTATATGATATATAACAATATTCTAATGCAAAGTAACGCATTTTTAGCTTTCTTTTCTCAGTTTTATGATTAAATTGAAAAAAAAAGATAATCAGATTGAATGAAGGCAAGTGGTTGGAATAGTAATTACTGTTAGTATCAATTATTGTCATCGTTATTATCATCACTATTCTTATCATATTATTTCAAAATGATAATGTATTATCTTGTGGCGATAATGGTACACGGTAGAATGGCATTCATTTTCATAAGTATTATAAGAATGCGGTAATAATGTCCCGCGGAATAAATAAAAAACTAGCAAGAGCAAGATTTATGCCTCAAAGGAATTTTAGATTTTTTTTTTTTTTATCGTCCTCTTTTTCTTTTGCTTTCTCCCTTTTTCATAACTTAGCTTCTCTTTTTTCGTCTTTCGCCTCTTTCTCCTACTCCCTACGCACCACCCCCTTCCTTTCCCTCCCCTCCCCTCCCCCCACCTCGTTTTTCCCTCCCTCCCTCATCCCTCCAATACGTACTTCTTCTCTCTCTCTCTCTCTTCCCTCTCCGCCTCTTCCCTTCCCTCCCCTTCCCTCTCCTCCCCTTCCCTTCCCTCTCCTTCCCCCTCCTCCCCTTCCCTTCCCTCCCCTTCCCTCTCCTCCCCTTCCCTTCCCTCCCCTTCCCTCTCCTCCCCTTCCCTCTCCTGCTCTTCCTACCCCCCCACCTTCACCATCTCTTACTCCACGTCCCCTTCCCCCGCCCCATACCCTTCTATTGCCCTTCACCCCGACCCCTTGCCCCCTACCATCCCCCACCCCGTCCCCCTACCCATTTCTCTCCCACACCCCCTCCATTTCTCCTACCCGATCCCCCCGATCCCCCTTTCCCCCTCCGCCCCAACCCTTTCCCCCTCCGTCCCAGCCCTCTCCCCCTCTCCCCCTCTCCCCCTCCGCCCCAACCCTCTCCCTCTCTCGCCCTCCGCCCCAGCCCTCTCCCTCTCTCGCCCTCCGCCCCAGCCCTCTCCCTCTCTCGCCCCAGCCCTCTCCCTCTCTCCCCTCCGCCCCAGCCCTCTCCCCTCTCTCCCCTCCGCCCCAGCCCTCTGCCCCGCATCATCAAAGCCTGTCGTGAGAGGATGCCATAACTCCTTAACTTATCAATTATCATTCGTCTAATGATCTCATCATTGCGCCGCCCTCCTCCCTTCTTACTGGCGCGGCGCATTCGACCTCCTGTTCGCCGTTTTTTACGGTAATTAAGACCGTTCCTTGTACGGTGGGAGATACAAGCGCCGTGTTCTTTCTTCTGGGCTGCGTCCGTGTGAGAGTGTGGATTGTTCTCCGTACTTGGCGAAAGAAAAAGAAAAAAAAAGAATAAAG
>NW_023656296.1:0-15000 GCF_015228065.2 Penaeus monodon
ATTTTAATAATAATAAATAATAATAAATATAATAATAATATTAAAAGAATTAATAATAATAATAATAATAAAAAAACAATAATAATAATAATAATAATAAATGATAATGTAATAATAGTAATAATCATCAAATGTTATCCTAATCCTTTTCCCCCACTTTTATCATCATTATTTTCATGATTAATAGAATTCTGTAATTATTGTCATTATTACCATAATAACTGCCAAAAACATTTTGGGAGTATACTCTCAAACGCTATATTTCGCTAGATTTTGCCGCTTTTTCGACTTTTGGGATTTTTTTCTTTTACTTTTTTATTATATGGACACAATTCCCTGTTATTATCATCATTATTATCATTATTATCATCATTATTATCGTTATCATCATCATTATCATCAATATCATCATGACCATCATCATTATCATCATCATTGCAATTAATATCATCATTATTGCAATTATTGTCATCATTATTTCAATTATTATCATTATTATTGCACTATTGCAGTTATGAAATATATTTTTACAACTATACAATAATAACAACTACGATAATAATAGTAATAACAATAATAATAACAATAATAACGTTTTTTGATAATTATTTATGTCATTATTTTAATTAATATCGTTATTACTGTAATTATTACTGTGTTATTGATTGTTTTTACAATTATACTACCAGTAAAAATAATAAGGATAATAATAACAATAATGATATTAATAATAGCAATAATAATAATAATAACAATAATAATAATTATTATAATAATATTAATAATAATTATAATAATTATAATAATAATGATAATAGTAATAATATTAATAATCATCAAATGTTATCCATATTCTCTTTATTCTCACTTTTATCATCATTATTGTCATGATTAATAGAATTCTGGTAATTATTATCATTATTACCCTAATAATTGCCAACATCATCGAAATGAATGGAAAAAACGTCTTTTTATCATCTGTATTATCGTTATTATTATCATTATCATCCTTATTATCATCTTTATCATTATTATTGCAATTATAATCATCATTATTATTATCATCATTGTAATTATTGCAGTTTTGATAATTAGTTTTGCAATTATACTACTAATAAAAGTAATAATTATAGCAATAGTAATAATAATAATAATAATAATAATAATTAATAATAATATATAATAATAAATAATAATAATAATAATGATAATATCATCAATATTATGAGAACTATTATTATTATCATTATTATCATTATAATTTACATTGTTATTATTACAGTGATAATACATTTTTTTCAAATAATACGAATAGTAAAAGTAATAGTAATAATAATAATGATAATGATAATAATAATAATAATAATAATAATAATAATAATAATAATAATTATAATAATTATAATGATAATAATAATAATAGTAGCAATAACAACAATAATTAAATTAATAATAACAATAGCAATAATAATAATAAAAATAATAATAATAATTATAGTAATAATAATAAGAATGATAATAATAATGAAATTTTATCAAAATTCTCCTTATTATCATTTTTATCATCCTTATTGTCATGAATAATACAATTCGTTCATCATTGAAATCGGAAAAACGCCATTTTGGAATATATTCACAAAAGTCTATATTTCGATAGACTTTGTCGCTTTTTCGAGTTTTGGGAATTTTTTTATTTTTCCTTTTTTATTATAAATGGACACGGTTACTGTTATTATCCTGATTATAATCATTATTATTGAAATTATTGCAGCTATGATATATTTTTTTGCAATTATACTAATAATAGGAATAATAATGATCGTAGTAACAATAATAATAACAATAATAACGATTTCATAATCATAATTTTTTTTCATAAATTTAATTATTATAGTTATGATAATTATTTTTGCAATTATACTACTAATGAAAGTAATAATAATAATAACAATAATAACAACAACAATAATAATAATAACAATATCATGACAATTATTATTATCATTATCATTATTATCATGATTATTGTTATTATTACATTTATGATATATATATATATATATTTTAATAATACTAATAATAAAAGTAATAATAATAATAAGAATAAGAATAATAATAATAATAATAATAATAATAATAATAATAATAATATAATAATAATAGTAATAGCGATAACAATAATTATAATAATAATAATAATAATAATAATAATAATAATAAAAAGCATAATAATATTTTAAAATGTTTTAAAGATTTTTATCAAAAACTTATTTTCTTATTTTTATCCATTATTGTCATTTTTAATGTAAATAATCATTATCATTTTACCCTAATAATTGCCAAAATCATCATGAAATAAAAAAAAAGTATTTTTTTGGGAACTTCCAAAAAATTTTTTGCTAGATTTTGCCCCTTTTTTCGACTTTTTGGGTTTTTTTTTTTTATTAATTTTTTATTTTTAAAACAATTACTATTATTATCATGTTAATCATCTTACACTTTTTATCGTTCATCATCTTGTCATTTATATCTCTTTTTGCAAAATTTTTACATTTTTCTTACATTTCAAAAACGAAATATAAAAAAAAACAATATCTGAGAACTTTATTTTTATTTTTACCTTATTAAAAGGTTTTGGTTTTTTATTACATTCATATTTTTTTTTTTTTTTTTTTTGATAAACTAACAAAAAAAAATAAAATATAATAGGAAAAGCCTAATCAAAAAAATAAAAATAATAAAATTAATAATAATATAACAATAAAAATAAAATTATTATTATTTTTATTACTTTATTTCATTATATTGATAAAAATAAAAACAATAAAATAAATAATAAATTTTGGGAAAAAATAAAAATAATAATTGATAAAATTAATAAAATAATAAAATTTAAAATAAAACAAATTTTTTATCTATATATTATATTATTATATATATTATTTATTAATTATATTAAAATTTTTAAAAAATTTTTATATATGTGGTGTGTGTGTTTGTATGTATATTTGGGGTCTATATATAAATTACCTATTTATAATTTAATTTTTTTTTATATTATATTTTTATTAATATAATATATATATATTATTATTTTTATTTATATTATATTATATATTATTATATATTTTTATTATTTTATTTATTATATATTATATTTTATAATATATTTATTTTTTATTTTTCTACATTTAATTGTTTTATGGATTTATATATATTAAAATATTATTTTTTAATTTTATTATATTTATTATTTTTTTTTAAATTTTATTTTTAAAAAAATTTTATTAAAATATTATATATATCTTTTCTTATCTTTATATATTATTATTATATTTATATATATTTTTTATATATATCTTTCTATTATATATATATTATTTTAATTATTATTTTTATATATATTTTTATTTATAAAAATATTTATAAATTTTATAAAATTAAAAAATCCTTTAATAAAAAATAAAATTAATTATATTATATAACTAATATATTGTTATAATATATTATTTTATTATATATTTTTTTTTATATATTATTATAATATTATATTTTGGTGTGTGTGTGTATGTAATTTGGTGTCTTTTTATAATATATATATATTAATTTTATTTTTTTAAATCAATATATTATATAAAAAAAAATAAAATTTTTATATATTTTTTTAAAATTTATATAATTTATTTATTATAAATTATTTATATTATTATATATAATAAATTATATATAATATATTTATTATATTATTTTTTTTTAAAATAAACTTATATTTTTTATTAATATATTAATATATTCTACTTATATAAATTTTTATATATTTATAATATTATATATAATATATTATAATATATATATTTATAATAATATTTTAAATAGATATGATATATATTTTATTATATAAATTATTTTTTTAAAATTATTTATATATATAATATATATATATATATATATAATATTATATAAAATAAATTTTTAATATATTTATATATTATATAAATTTATTATTATATAATATTTATTTATTTTTAATAATGTTATTTATATATAGATCACATTTTAATACATCACACACACACAAACCCCATATTATAATTATATATATTATTATATATATATATATAAAATTATATATTTATATAATATATTAATATGTTAATATATATTATTTTATTTTATTTTATTATATTTTATTATTATTATTATCATTATTTTTTTATTTTTTATTATCATTTTATTTTATTTATATTATTATTTTTATTATTATTTCATTATCTAATATAAATGTAATAATAAAAAATAAAATTATTATTATATTGTTATTATTATTTTTATTATTATTATTTTTTATTTTTTTTTTTATTATTGCTATTCCATTAATTTTATTATTTTTATTGTTATATTATCAAAAAAAAAAAAAAAAATTATAATTTTTTTAATAATAACAAAAAACCATGTTAATAAGGGAAAAAAATAAAATAATGTTCTCATGATATTGTTTTTTTTTATCTTTTGTCGTATAATTGAATGAAATGATAATAAGATAATTTTGAAATAAGATGATAAAAATAAAATGAGGGAAAAACGAAAAAATGATGATAATTGATAGAAATCTAAAATAATAGTAATTGTTTAAATCAAATATAAAAAAAAAAAAACCCAAAAAGTCAAAAAAGGGGGCAAAATCTAGCAAATATGCCTTTGAGAATACCCAAAAAAAAGCGTTTTTTTTTATTTCACGATATTTTGGGAAATTTTTAGGGTTTTTTAAAAATTAAGATTTTTAGGCTTCATAATAATGACAATAAAGATGATAAAAAAGAATAATAAGAATTTTTATAAAAAAACATTTCATTTAATATTATTATCTTTTTATTGTTATTTTTTTATTATCATTATTATTTTTTCATTATTATTTTATTTTATTATTATTTTATTTATTATTATTTTTATTGTTGTTATTATTGTTATTATTATTATTACTTTCATTAGTAGTATAATTGCAAAAATAATTATCATAACTATAATAATTAAATTTATGAAAAAAAATTATGATTATGAAATCGTTATTATTGTTATTATTATTGTTACTACGATCATTATTATTCCTATTATTAGTATAATTGCAAAAAAATATATCATAGCTGCAATAATTTCAATAATAATGATTATAATCAGGATAATAACAGTAACCGTGTCCATTTATAATAAAAAAGGAAAAATAAAAAAATTCCCAAAACTCGAAAAAGCGACAAAGTCTATCGAAATATAGACTTTTGTGAATATATTCCAAAATGGCGTTTTTCCGATTTCAATGATGAACGAATTGTATTATTCATGACAATAAGGATGATAAAAATGATAATAAGGAGAATTTTGATAAAATTTCATTATTATTATCATTCTTATTATTATTACTATAATTATTATTATTATTTTTATTATTATTATTGCTATTGTTATTATTAATTTAATTATTGTTGTTATTGCTACTATTTTTATTATTATTATTATTATTATTATTATTATTATTATTATTATTATTGTTATTATTATTATTGTTATTATCATTATTATAATTACTATTACTTTTACTATTCGTATTATTTGAAAAAAATGTATTATCACTGTAATAATAACAATGTAAATTATAATGATAATAATGATAATAATAATAGTTCTCATAATATTGATGATATTATCATTTATTATTATTATTATTATTATTATTATTATTATTATTATTATTATTATTATTATTATTATTACTATTGCTATAATTATTACTTTTATTAGTAGTATAATTGCAAAACTAATTATTATAACAGTAACAATTACAATGATAACGATAATAATCCAAATGATGACATATATAATGATTATACAATCGTTATTATTGTTATTATTATTTTTATTACTATTATTTTCGTTGTTTATGATAGCAAAAAATATATCATAACTGCAATAATTACAATGATGATAATAATAATGATGATTATAATTGCAATAATAATGATAAAGATGATAATAAGGATGATAATGATAATAATAACGATAATACAGATGATAAAAAGACGTTTTTTCCATTCATTTCGATGATGTTGGCAATTATTAGGGTAATAATGATAATAATTACCAGAATTCTATTAATCATGACAATAATGATGATAAAAGTGAGAATAAAGAGAATATGGATAACATTTGATGATTATTAATATTATTACTATTATCATTATTATTATAATTATTATAATTATTATTAATATTATTATTATTATTATTATTATTATTATTATTACTTTAATTATTAGTATTATTGCCAAAAAATATATTATAACTGTAATAATAACAATAATAATAATGATAAATATAATAATACTAATACTAATCATCATAATATTGTTATTAATATCATTATTGTTATTATTATCCTTATTATTTTTACTGGTAGTATAATTGTAAAAACAATCAATAACACAGTAATAATTACAGTAATAACGATATTAATTAAAATAATGACATAAATAATTATCAAAAAACGTTATTATTGTTATTATTATTGTTATTACTATTATTATCGTAGTTGTTATTATTTGTATAGTTGTAAAAATATATTTCATAACTGCAATAGTTGCAATAATAATGATAATAATTGAAATAATGATGACAATAATTGCAATAATGATGATATTAATTGCAATAATGATGATAAGGATGATGGTAATGATGATATTGATGATAATGATGATGATAACGATAATAATGATGATAATAATGATAATAATGATGATAATAACAGGAATTGTGTCCATATATAATAAAAAAGGTAAAAGAAAAAAATCCCAAAAGTCGAAAAAGCGGCAAAATCTAGCGAAATATAGCGTTTTGAGAGTATACTCCAAAATGTTTTTGGCAGTTATTATGGTAATAATGACAATAATTACCAGAATTCTATTAATCATGAAAATAATGATGATAAAAGTGGGGAGAAAGAGAATTAGGATAACATTTGATGATTATTACTATTATTACTATTATCATTATTATTATTATTATTATTATTGTTATTATTATTATTATTATTATCATTATTATTATCATTATTATTAATATTATTCTTATTCTTATTCTTCTTGTTATTATTACTTTAATTATTAGTATTATTGTCAAAAAATATATTATAACTGTAATAATAACAATGATAATAATAATATGTATAATAATAATAATAATAATCGTTATAATATTGTTATTAATATTATTATTGTTATTATTATCATTATTATTATTTTTACTGGTAGCATAATTGTAAAAAAAAAAATATTATAACAGTAAATATTTCAGTAATAACGATATTAATTAAAATAATGATATAAATGATTATTATAAAAACGTTATTATTGTTATCATCATTGTTATTACTATTATTATTGTAGTTGTTATTAGTATAGTTGTAAAAATATATATTGTAACTGCAATAATTGCAATAATAATGATAATAATTGCAATAATGATGATAGATAATAATTACAATAATGATGATAATGATGATGGTAATGATGAAAATAATGACAATGATGATGATAACGATAATAATGACGATAATCATGATAATAGTGATGATAATAATAGGAATTGTGTCCATATATAATAAAAAAAAGGTTTTGGCAATTATTAGGGTAATAATGATAATAATTACCAGAATTCTATTGATCAGGACAATACTGATGATAAGAGTGAGAATAAAGAGAATTTGGATAACATTTGATGATTACTAATATTATTATTATTATCATTATTATTATTATTATTATTATTATTATTATTATTATTATTATTATTATTATTATTATTATTATAATTATTATTATTATTATTATTATTATTATTGTTATTATTATTATTATTATTATTATTATTATTATTATTGTTATTATTATTATTATTACTTTAATTATAAGCATTATTGCCAAAAAATATATTATAACTGTAATAATAACAATGATAATAATAATATGTATAATAATAATAATACTAATCGTTATAATATTGTTATGAATATTACTATTGTTATTATTATCATTATTATTATTTTTGCTGGTAGTATAATTGTAAAAATAATTATTATAACAGTAATAATTACAGTAATAAGGATATTAATTAAAATAATGAAAGTAATTATTATAAAAACGTTATCATTGCTATTATTATTTTTATTACTATTATTATTGTAGTTGTTATTAGTATTGTTGTAAAAATATATATTATAACTGCAATAATTGCAATAATAATGACAATAATTGCAATAATGATGATATTAATTGCAATAATGATGATAATGATGATGGTAATGATGATATTGATTATAATGATGATGATAACGATAATAATGATGATAATCATGATAATAATGTTGATAATAACAGGAATTGTTTCCATATTTAATAAAAAAAAGTAAAAGAAAAAAATCCCAAAAGTAGAAAAAGCGGCAAAATCTAGCGAAATATAGCCGTTTGAGAGTATACTCCAAAATGACGTTTTTTCCATTCATTTGATGATTTTGGGAATTATTAGGGTAATAATGATAATAATTACCAGAATTCTATTAATCATGACAATAATGATGATAAAAGTGAGAATAAAGAGAATTTTGATAACATTTGATGATTATTATCATTATTATTATCATTATTATTATTATTATTATTATTATAATTATTATTATTATTATTATTATTATTACCTTAATTATTAGTATTATTGCCAAAAAATATATTATAACTTTAATAACAACAATAATGATAATAAGTATAATAATAATATTAATCGTTATAATATTGTTATTAATATTATTATTGTCAATATTATCATTACTATTATTTTGACTGGTAGTATAATTGTAAAAATAATTATTATAACAGTAATAATTACAGTAATAACGATATTAATTAAGTAATGATATAAATAATTATTATAAAAGCGTTATTATTGTTATTATTATTGTTATTACTATTATTATTGTAGTTTTTATTAGTATAGTTTTAAAAATATATATTATAACTGCAATAATTGCAATAATAATGATAATAATTGCAATAATGATGATAATGATGATAGTAATGATGATAATGATGATGATAACGATAATAATCATGATAATAATTATGATATATAATGTCCATATATAATAAAAAAGGTAAAAGAAAAAAATCCCAAAAGTGGAAAAAGCGGCAAAATTTTGCGAAATATAGCCTTTTGAGAGTATACTCCAAAATGATGTTTTTTCCATTCATTTGATGATTCTGGCAATTATTAGGGTAATAATGATAATAATTACCAGAATTCTATTAATCATGACAATAATGATGATAAAAGTGAGAATCTGGATAACATTTCATTCGCAAAAAAAGAAAAAAAGTATATATATATATATATATATATATATATATATATATATATATATATATATATATATATATATATCACCCATTCCTATGTTTTTCTGTTGCTCTATTTCTGATTTCCTTATTACAGGGAAGTAGTAAAACCCAGAGGTTATACATTTCTTTCTTCCTTGGTTCCACTGTACTTACCACTGTCGTTATTAGCATTCGTCTATTATTATTATTATTATTATTATTATCGTTTTTATCGTTATTATTGACTGTCATCATTATTATTACCTTTTAATTGATTATTTGTGTAGTAGAAATAATAGTGGTAGTTGTCATAATAGGAGTTCTGGTATTATAATGATATAATGGTGGTATCAGTTATAATAATGACAATATAAATAATAGTTTAAAAATAAATAAATAAATAAATAGTAATAATAATGATACAAGAGTTTCTCCTATGTAGTCTCTAAAATCGACGTTTTCTACGTCTGCTGCCTCCAAAGAAAATCGTAACCTTTGCATTTCATGTCTTTCTTTTAATTGGTTTTGGAAAAAATAAAGACATCTACTACTGAGTCAACCCAGCAAAATGTTTCGTTTGTAGGAATATGTAAATAAATGTGTTTTTAGTATCTGTATAGGAAAACTACAATTATTTTATTGTTATTTTTTCCTCGTCTTTGCTTCTGTGATGAATTCTTGAAAACCATTTATTTAATTTTTTCTTTATATCTTGGGCATATCTTCTAATTGAAGCGTTCAAAATGTATAAACTCCAAGTATCTGATAGTACCAAGGAAAAAAGTGATTTGGCAACAAATAACATTAAAATTGAAGACAAAAAGCTATTCCCTTAATCCAGACACCTTTGGTAAAAAGAGGGGGAATTTAAAAACAGTAATTATATATAATTTTTAATTGTGTATTTTTATTGTAAAATCCAATACAGTTGAAGATTGCAGACTGGATATTTATACTGCGCGTATTCCGTTTTATCCTTGAAACCTTGGATATACCACTTTCCAAACAAGGGGGAATATCATGTAGCATATGGCAGCTCTCTTTATCCAACTCTTACCTCCTTTTATAAGAATTTTCCGTTCATATTCTTGTTTATAATATCATTAAAATCTGGTTGATCAAATATTAGTCATTATTCTTTTTGCCTATGTCCTTCCAACCTAGAAGACTTTCAAAAAATGAGACAGATTGGTTCACAGAATATATGCGACTGACTCAAGTAAACATCATGGAGTGAAACTGATTTGCACGCTGTATATTTTTCAGGTATATAACAAATACATAAAATGCTAACCTAACTGCTCGTGGGAAGCAGGAGCAGTAGCCATTTTTTGAAGCCAAGGATGTAGAGATCAGTAGAGATGTTGCACAGTTATCGTTACTTCATTCCCTTTTGGTAAGCGTCGTTCCTTGGCTGTCACAAAGATTTTAACTGAATTTGAAAGTTTTGTGTACTCATTTCAAATGACTGGCTATATAATTTGCCCTAATACGAGTACACAGACACGCGCGCGCGCTCAAAATAATATTAACTAGAATACTTTTTAATTTCATGGCACAGCATTTCAAATTTTACAGCAAAATATGATGTATGGGATTAATTCTAAATATATTGATACATTTCTGATTATCATTATTGCAACCATTATCATTTTTATTATTATTATCATCATTGTTACTACTACTGTTATCAATATACAATCAACCATCAAATGCAGGGTCAGGGAAAGGCCTTACTCCTTTATAGAAAGTTTCCTGGAACACTTACCTCTATAATGAGTTCTATATCACCTTCATCAGCAGCAAAGAGAAAGGGGTAAGCAGAAGAATCAGAGTAAAAAACAAGAGAGATTTTGCGCAACAGCGGCTGAAAAGAATAGTACACTTATTCATATATATACAATGTTTTTTTTTTTTTTTGAGAATTTACACTTCAGAAGACCAAAAGCTCTCTGAATGTTCATGGTTGAAAGAATATAGCTGCATGCTTGGTAATTCTTTATGGTTTATATAGTACTCCTTGTAGATTGATGCTCCAGGTATAGGTATGTGTGCCCCATCTAAAGCACCAACTACTTCAAATTCTCCTACGTATTTCCTCGGCCTTCCAGAAACACCCCATGGCATTTCGCGGCAACATGATAACACCGAAAATAATACGAAATGCTGCGATAAAGTAATGCTAATTGACAACTCTGTCCTTACAGCTGCATTCCTGCGTTGCCTGGAACGGCCAGACAGTTTTTGTTTCACCGGGAAAGAGTAAAGTTAATGTCTTCCTTCTCTGCTGGTTTCCTTACATAAGGAATGCCATTAATTTTTTCTTCACCGTACCCTCTTTCACGGTTGTTTCTTTTCTCTTTTATTGTATTCCGATGTTTTTCAGTTACAGAGATTGGAGTTCATTTTCTCCTCTTCCCTTCCCTATGTCCTTTTACGCGGCTGGGATAAGCGGTTTCTCCCCACTCCCGGTCAGCGGCAGAGGTGGGGATGAACGGTGTTTTTTGCTTTCAATTCCTTCCTCTCTTCTAGCCCACTCTATTACGGATTAATCTCATAAAATTAGTATGGATTAGGTTACGTTTAGTTTTACTAGGGTTTAGTAAGATTTGGTTTGGTTAAGTTAGTTTAAGCTAAGATAGGTTAGCTTTAGTTTCGTTAGATTAGCTTAAGTTAAATTCGATTTGGTTTAGTCAGGTTAGGTTAGGATAGAGTGTTTGCTACGTTAGAATAGTTTACATTTAGTTCAGTTAGTTTAGACTAGATTTAGGCTAGTTTAAGTTATGTTTAGTTTGGTTTGGTGAGATTAGTTTAGGCAAAGTTAGGTTAGATTACTTTAGGTTTGTCAGGTTAGGTTTAGTTATATAGCTTAAATAGATTAAGTTAGGCTAGGTTAACTTTAATTAGTTTAGGTTAAGTTAGATTAGTTTAGGTTAAGTTATGTTTTTAGGTTGGGTTAGATTGGGTTTAGTTAGGTTAGGTTAGATTAAGGTAGGTTGGGTTTAGTTAGTTTTCGTAAGGTTTGGTTAGTTAAATTAGGTTCATTTAGAGTTGGTTAGATTGGTTATGGTTAGGTTAGGTTACATTTTAAAATTAGGTTAGGTTAAGTTAGGTAAGCTCACGTTTAGCTAGCTAGGGTTAGATTTAGTTAGATTAGATTGCATGTTAGCTTTAGCTAGGTTTCGTTAAGCTAGTTTAGCTTATGTTTGTTTAGGTTAGTTCAGGTTCAGTTAAGTTAGGTTAGGTCTGGTTTAGTTAGGTTAGGGTAATGTAGGGTAAGTTAGGATTGGTTAAGTTACATTATTTAACCCAACGTAAGTAAATGTAATCCATCATTATTTAACCTAACCTAACTAAACCTAATCATACTCAACATAACCTAAATAAACCTAATCTTGATTAACATAACCTAGTATAACATAAGATAATATAACGTAAATTGATCCTAATCTAAACTAATGAAACTACTTACCCAAAGCAAACTAACTAACCTAAACTAACTTACCTAAACCAAACCTAACCTTCCCTTACCTAACTAAACCTAATCTAACCTAACCTAGCTAACATAGCCTAACTGAACCTGAACTAACATCAACATATATCAGTTAATCAAACCTACCCATACCTAACCTCACAAAACCAAACCCAACCTAACTGGACATAACATAATCTAATCAAATCTAACTTAACTGAACCTAACCTTAACTAAATGAATCTGTTTTAACGAGATTTAACCTAACCTAATTGAACCTAACGTAACTATACCTAATTCAACCTAACTTTTGTCCTTCGCAGGAGGAGGCGGCTGATCGCAGGACCGGAGCTTCTCGAGGCTGCTGTGCCGCCGCGGGTCTTGCACCGCTGACCCAAAACGCGCTCGCGAAAGGCCTCTGCACTCCGGTACTCCCTCGATCCCCACCCCCTGTCTCTCTCTTTTTCCCTTCTTTTTCTCGCTTCATCTCTCATGCTCTCACTTTTCTCCTTATCATTCTCTTTCTCCCTTTCTCTCTCTCCTACCCTCTTGATTTTTCATTTTTCCGTATCGCTATTCACTCCTCAGTCTCTCTCTCTTTCTCTTCTCTCCTCTTTCCTCTCTCTCCTTTCCTTCTCTCTCTCTCTCTTCTTTAGCTCTTTCTTCTTTATCGCTCTCTTTCTCTCTTCTTTATCGCTCTCTTTGTATATATATATATATATATATATATATATATATATATATATATAATATGTATATATATATATATATATAAATATATATATATATATATATATATATATATATATATTATATATATATATATATATATATATATATATATATATATATATCTTCTTTTCCCTCTTCAAACTCCTATCTTTCTCTCTTCTATGCCTTCCCTCTGCTCTGTGTATTCCAAGGAATTATATATTATATATATTAATATATATATATATATATATATATATATATATATATATATATATATATATATATATATATTATAATATAATCATATAATATATATATATATATATATATATATATTATATTATATATATATATAGATTACATACAGATATACAGATAGCAAGGGGCGAATCTTTATGTGGTAAAATCTTATTTTTTCTCTTTGGCCAGGCAAACCCTAAAACACGAAAGGAGAAAATAGGAGAAAAATATATATAAATGTAAACAAAAAATCCCCGCTCCTGGGACATCCGTGCGGCCTCTTCTTCCGCAAGAGAGGATGGTGTTTTCGCCTCTCTGACAATCGGTGTCCAACTAGCTCCGTCCATCCAGCTTGAATTAAGGGCAGGAGTGTTAGCAGGTCTATACTTAAATATGGAGTGTGGGACCGTAGAGTTTTTCCAAGGAGAAACTTCGGCTTACACACGAGGTCAGGCTGCCGAAGGAGAAATCCATAAATTTGTGTCCACTACAATAACAAAAATGATGATGATGATAATAATAATAATAATAGTTTTCATAATATTGTTATTATTATTGTTAATATTGTCATTACTATTACTTTTACTTTTATTAGTGGTATATTTGCAAAAATATTTATAACTAAAAATTACAATAATAACGATAATAATTAAAATGATATGAATAATGATTATAAAATCGTTATTATTGTTATTATTATTGTTATTACTATTGTGGTGTATCAAAACAATTAGTATGACCAGGGCCGCCTTACGCAAATAAAGTAAATTATTCAAATCCCTGGTATAAGCCCCATGAGGTGGTAGCGTGGCTAGAGGAGCTTATTTTGGCGTGGGTTTGTTCCAGCATTAACCCCTCCGTCGCTCGATGAAAACGCAACACAACGAAGTAGTAAAACAAAACCATCTTTAAAAATTACGTTAAAATAAATTAAAATGCAATAAGCTAAAATACTAGAAATTGAAAACTTAAAACAAATTTTAAATTCGAGAAAAACATGCAGTATAAAATTAAAGTAAAAGTGAATCATAAAACCTGAACAAAGAAAAGCACTCGTAACTATTAAGGATTATTATTATCATATAAAAGCATGATCACATCCTGCTCCTATACGCTAGTCAAAGATACTTCAGACTTAAGTTTTCTCTTTTGTAGCTC
>NW_023656300.1:0-2500 GCF_015228065.2 Penaeus monodon
AAATTTTTAAAATATAATAAATTTTTATATATAATAAAAACACACACACACACATGTGTGTGTGTGTGTGTGTGTGTGTTGTGGTGTGGTTTGTGTGTGGTGGTGTGTGTGTGTGTGTGTGTGTGTGTGTGTGTATGTGTGGTGTGTGTGTGTGGGTTTGTGTTTGTGTGTGTTTGGTTGTGTGGTGGTGGTGTGTGTGTGTGTGGGGGTGTGTGTTGGTGGGTGTTTCTGTGTGTGTATACACACACAAATATACAAATAATATACACACACACACAACAACACCCACAGAATTTAAAATATTATATATATTAAAAATATAATATAATATATATATATATTAATATTATTATGGTGGTGTGTGTTGTGTGTGTGGGTGGGTGTGGTGTTGTGTGTGTGGTGTTGTGTTTTGTGTGTTGTTTTTGTTTTTGGTGGTTTTGTGTAAATATATGTATGCTTTTGTAGTTTTTTATTCATAAATAAAGCCAGACACCCAAAAAGTTTGCGATATACACACGCAACCAACACACACACACACCACACACACACCCCACACCCACACACAACACACACACCAACACACACACACACACACACACCACACACCACAAAAATTTATTATATATATATTAAAAAAATTTTTTAAATAATAAAAATTAAATAATTTAAAATTTTTTAATAGAATAGTAAAATATAATAATATTTTATACTATTAAAATATATATATATATAAAATATATTAAAAATAATAATATAAAATATATTTTATAATGTTGTGTGTGTGTGTGTGTGGTTTTTGTGTGTGGGTGTGTGGTTGGGGGTGTGTGTGTGTGGGGGTTTTTTGGGTTGGGGTGTTTGTGTGTGGTGTGTGTGGTGGTGTGTGTGTGGTGTTTGTTGTGTGTGTGTCTAAAATATAATATATATATAAATTATATATATATAATTTTAAATAATATTATATGTGGGTGTGTGTGTGGTTGTGTGGGTGTGTGTGGTGTGTGGTGTGTGTGGTGTGTGTTGTGTGTGGTGTGTGTGGTGGTGTGTGTGGGGGGTGTGTTTTGGTAGTTGTATATGTTATTATATTAATATATATATATATTATATATAGAAAATATATATAGGGTATATATAAAATATATATATATATGTGGGGGGGGTGTGTGTGTGTGTTGTGTGTGTGTGTGTGTGTTGTGTGTGTGTTGTTGTGTGTGTGTGTGTGTGTGTGTGGGCGTGGGGTGGTAGTGCAAAAAAAACACACAGAAAACCACCACACACACACCACACACACACACACACACACACACACACCACACCACACACACACACAACAGAATAATATAGATAAAAATTTTTTAAAAGAAAAAAAATATAATATATAAATAGAATAATAAGTTATACAAAATAAAATAATAAATTATAATATATAAAAATTTAATAATATAGATAACAAATATAAATTGATATAATTTTAACAAAATATATAATTTTATATATACTTATAAAAATGAAATATAAAAAAAACACACACCACACACACACACACACAACACAATATATAAAATATATAAAAATAATTTAAATAATTATAAAAATTATATAATATATATAATAATTTTTTAATATAAATATATAAATAATATTATTAAAATATGTAATATAATAAAAAAAAATATATAAAATTTATAATTATTATATATATATAATATAATATATACAAAATATAACATTTATTAACATAATATAAATGAATATTAGAAAATATTTAACACACAACACACCCACACACAATTATACAATTATATAATAATATATATATATTATATTTTATATATATATATATTATATATCTTAATATATATATTATATATATATATGTATATAGATAGACAAGAAAAAGGTCAATATTTTTGAAATGGGGTTTACAGACGATTACTGCGTATTAGTGGACAAAGAAAAAGCAAAGATGAAGGCTGGGGAAAAAAAAAGTGTAAAAAACGGCGTTGGAATTTGAAAAGGGGGAAATTTAAAGTTTATGATCATGTGAGAGAAATAAAAGTATTGAGAAAGCCCTTGCTGAAGGGATGGTGATAGGAAACAAAGGAAAAAGGAAAACCCAAAGGGAAAAGACTGACAACAACACAATGAATTAGGGGGGTTGCGATGGTAAAAAAGGGGAAAAAAAAGCGTTAGTGGCAAAGGGATGTGGAGAGGCCCACAGCTCCCAAAAAACAGAGCATCCCTTTATTAAATGATGAGGTAATATATGCTATAATATATATAAAATATTAGATATATTAAATATATATATTATATATAATAATATATATATTATATAAATTTATATATATACATATATAAAATTTTATATATATAATAAAATATAATATATTTTAATATAATAAAATATATTATATATTATTGTTTTTATAAACATTTAAAGGCCCGTATAAAAAAATATAGCAGGCCCAGTGGAATTCTGGGAAACCCAAAAAAAATAAGA
>NW_023656301.1:0-3665 GCF_015228065.2 Penaeus monodon
TTAAAACACCTTTATAAATTTATTAAATTGTTAGAAAAACTTTTCAAGTTTTAAAATCAATACATAACGGCCAATAAAGTTTGCAATATCAGCATACATAACGAAAGTTCAAAATAATAGTCGAGGAAAAGCATACACCACATATATATATATATAAGTACACACACAGAAACGTATAGTGATAATGAAACGCGTCCGCATATGAACCATAAAGCATGCACTGTATGTCTGTAGGTGGTAAATATTTATCTATATAATAATACTCATTTAAAGTGAGATAGTGTCTTAAGTCACTCATACGAAATAATAATCTTGATTTTTTTTTACTTAACTTAGGAAGAAGATAAACATTGAATATAGTTTCGACAATTGTATTATCATCCTTATATTATTATCGTTATTACTGTTGTCAAATAATTAACGTCAATATTGTTTTTATCATTATTAAAATCATTATCATTAGTTATTTCATAGCTATCATAACCACTATTTCCATTACACACAGCCATAACGAAGCTCATAAAAACTTGATTTAAATACAAAACACTGTGTAATACTAATACACAAAGAGGATTATGATTTAAAAATAATCTTGATATGGATTATGATGAAGATGATACTAATATCAAAAATAATAATAATGATAAAAATCTATTCGAAAGAGATAATCATAACTATGGTCACAATAACAATAGTTATGGCAATAACAGCGATAAACTTAACGAAAATTATGATAATGATATAATAATTAGTAATATCAATAACATTAACTTAGGAGAGAATAGTAACAGTAATAATACTAATGATAATGACAATAACAATAACAATAACGATAACAACAACAATAATAATGATGATGATAATGATGATGATGATGATGATGATGATGAGATGATGATGATGATGATGATGATGATGTGAGATGATGATGATGATGATGATGATGATGATGATAATGATAATAATAATAATAATAATAATAATAATAATAATAATAATAATAATAATAATAATAGTAATAATAATAATAATAATAAATAATAATTATTATAGATAATAAAGATAATGAATAATAATAATAATAATAATATAATAATAAATAATAATATATAATAATAATAATAATAATAATAATGATAATAATAATAACAATAATATTAATAATGATAACAATAATAATAGTAATAATAATAATAATAAAAATATAATAATAATGATAGTAATGATGATAACAATAATGGTAATGATGATGATGATAATAATAATAATAATAAATAATAATAAATAATAATAATAATAATAATAATGAAAATGATAATAATAATATTAATAGTATATTAAATAATGATGATGAAATGATATAATAATGGGTGATAATGATAATAATAATGATAACGATGATGAAAAATGATAATGATAGTGATAATGATAATAATAATGATGATGATAATAATAATAATAATGATAATAATATAATAATAATAATAATAATAATAATAATAATAATAATAATAATGATGATAATTATAACAATGATGATAATAATAATAATAATATAATATTATTATTATTATTATTATTTATTATTATTTTATCTTATTATTATTATTATTATTATTATAATGATATATTTATATTCATAATAATAATGCTGATAATAACAAAAATAATAATAATGATGATAATAATAATAGTGATAATAACAATAATACTAATAATTATAATAGTAATAATAATAATATAATAATAATAATATAATAATTGTATTATTATTATTATTATTATAATGATATAATATTAGTCATAATAATAATTATAGTAATAATGATAATAATGAAAATGACAATAATAATAATGATAATAAAGATGCTAATAATCATAAAAATAATGATAATATATTGATATGATGATAATAACAACAACAACAGCAATAATAACAATAATATTAATAATAATGATAATAATACCAATAATGATGAAAAATAATGACGATGATAATAATAATACTGTTATTATTATCATCATTATTATTATAATTGTGTATTATTATTACCATTATTATTATTATGTTATTATTATTACCATTATTATTATTATTGTTATATCATTATCATTATTATTATTGTTATTGTTATATCATTAATATTATTATAATTATTAGTAGTAATTGTTATTACTATTATCACTATTATTTTTTATATTATCATTATTGGTATCATTATTATCATTACTGGTATCATATTATCATCATCATTATTACTGTCATTATACTATTATTATTATTATCAATTTTAACTTTACGTCATTATAAGGCCATTATCATCATCATTATGATAACAATGCCAATAATCTTTACACACTTCTGTCTGATTGGGTTTAGAGTCGAAGACTAATATTCAATACAAAAACGACTCTGCTATTAACCTGGCGTTCCTTTCACAAACTAAGATACAAATGAAAGTAAAATAAATCAATTCATTCTGTCATTCATTGAGGAAAATGAAAATTGGACCATTCAGCTTTTCTCTAAGGGTGTAAAGATCAGATGTCATCAAAATAAATCATTTCACTCCAACATGAACTATGGCATGTGAAAGTCATGTTGGAATATATGTGGTAGTGTGGGCCACTATAATCACTATTATCATTATAATCGCCTTTATTATTGTTGTGTTTATTATTATTACCGTTATTGTCATTATCATTATTCATTATTATTAATATTTATATTATTTTTAATCATTATCATTATCATCATCATCCTCAATATCATTATTACCATTGTTATCATTATCATCATTACTATTATGATTTTGATTATTATCATCTTTACCAACGAGGGCACAGAATATATGATTTTCTGCGCGAGGACATTGGCTATAAGAGCGTTATAGACTTAGAACAGGAAAAGAAAGCTTAACACTCCACACACTTGTGAATAGTGGCAGTGGAATAAAATGCATTGTTGTTTACATTTTCAAAATTTAAATCTACACAGCCAATATTAATAGATACTTTGGAGTTCAACCCCCAAGTATGCTTTTAAGAACGTGAATGTGTACTGATTAGTACATAATACAACTTTTGGTCAACGTACGAACTGAGTCATGATCCATATGGAAACACCTGTGCATGCTTATATGTCTGCTGGTTTATATACCCTCTTCTCATCCGGTATGTCATTTACAACCTACACTCAAATGAAACACAGTCCTATTAATCATTTGTTGTCGTCTTCCCGTGGAATATGCCTTACGTGGAATATGCCTTTACATTCGGCTCCGGAAGCAGTGAGGAACTTATCTTTGCACTTTAGACCTTATGGGTATTTGCTCGCACCGCTAAGAAAGTAACTTAACAGGTGGCTTGTTAAACCGCTGTAGATATCTTTTGCTACCTGAAACGATTCATGTAAAATATGTAGGTTAGTTTACACTAACTTTAATTTGTTTCAACAGACCTTTAGACAAAGTGTCTCCATACACAAGCTGACATAGTGCGGTTCAGGGACATCGATCATCTTTCTATGGATACTAGGAGTTATTGCATAATACCGCAAAGGACACTTAGAACCAAAGCCACTGATCCTAATGATGACCTCTTCATAACTGCTGTTAAGACACATTAACACCTATAATTTCAAGAGATGACCTAATCCTCCCCGA
>NW_023656303.1:0-3664 GCF_015228065.2 Penaeus monodon
CACACACCCCCAACACAAACACACCACCACACACACACACACAAAAACCCCACACCACCCCCACCCCCCACCACACAACACAACACACACAAAAACATACACAAAAACAAAATTGGGGCCCGGGAATGAGGGGCCCTACAGAGTATGGAAAGGTGGCGACTTGGGTGGAAAAGGTAGACGCCCAAAATTTTGTTTTGGACCCCTTTATTTGTTGTAATGATGGAGTAAGGGCTGCCCCGAAAACGAGGTTTTTCTCCTCGGCCCCCCCGGGAGTCTGCCTGTCATCTCCTCCCGGGGTCAAAGTTGGGGCCTAGATCCCCGTGCTTAACATAGGGGCAACCATTGGTGTTTAAAAGGTAGTTTTTACAAAAAAGCAAAACTCTTGTGAGGGTTAACAAACAACTTTGGGGAATTCTATGTGCCAACGAAACGAAAACGGGTAAAAAATGGAATCTTTATTTATGTGTTTTGGGGGATATGGGGCCATGGGGACAAACATAAATTAAAAAGGGCTGTAGAATATAAAAACATTAAAAAAGAATAAAATTGGCTACATATTTCAGAAACTCACTATATAAAGTTTGGGTAACTTTAAAACACCACAAACCCACACAGACCATATGTATAATGTATGTGTGTGTGGGTGTTTGTGTGTGTGTTTTGGGTTGTATAGTAGAAAAGATAGATAATAGATAACTCTGAAAATGAGAAAGGAAGGGGGCCTGGGCCCCACCCCCCCTCAAAGACGGTCCGCCCCAAAAACATTTTTTTGTTTGGTATACTTAAAGGGGAAAAAAATTTGAAAACTTTAAATTTTTAAATTTTTCACGGCCGCGGTGGCCAGGGGTTTTAGGATCGGCCTCAAGTTTGGGCACGACGGCAAATCTGAGTTCGAGGGTTCGAGCCCCCGGGGCCCGGGCGCGTTTTTCCCCTTTGGGAAAGGGAAACTTCCCCCCTCAATTGCCTACCCAGCCACTGGTGGCCAGCCGCCCAAAAGTAAAGTGCTGGCCCCCAACCCGGGGTTAAAATAGAGAAAATAAATTCCCTTTAAAAGGAAACCCCGGGGCACTCTCCGGGGAAAGGAAACGGGGGCCCCTACCACGAAAACCCCAACTCCAAGAGCATCACAACATGAAAACTCCAATTAAGTATCATGCTGTAAAACCAGGGGCCAGACATGAACCTAACCGTTAAAAAATAACAATAATAAAAAAATAAAGAAACCCAATTCAGTAAACCAGATCATTTTTTTCAGTTTTTAAATCTATCTTCATAAAAAGAGAGGGAAAGAGAGGAGAAGTTTAAGAAAAGGAAAAGAGAGAAGAGAAGAGGGAGGGGAGAGAGGGGATAGAGAAAAAAGAAAAAGAGACGAGAAAAAAGGGGAAAGGTAATAGGGTATATGCTTTTTTTAATTTCCGACCCGAAAAGCGGATTTCATAATATACTTGAAATTAAAATTAAACTACACTACCTACGAACCATCCTTTAAAAATTCTAAATCTTTTGCACTTCGTACCTGATCTTTTTTCTCTGCCTTTTGAAAATTTAAAAAACGAAACAAGGGGCCCTTTTTAAATGTGGTCAAAAAGCCTAAAACCCAAAAACCACATCGGTGAAAGGTACCAAATTTTACATTGTTTCCAAAATTTTTTTTTTTTTTTTTTTTCTTTCTTTTTTTTTTCCCCTTTTTTTTCCCCACCACTTTACACTCTTGTCAAAGGTTGCTATCAGGAGGAGCTTTTTACCGTACTTTTCCCCCCCCATTCATTTCAGATACTGGGTGGTTTTGGGCCCCCCCGACAGTGATTTTTCGGTTTTTTTTCTTCGGCCCCTACCGCCCACTTTTGGGAACCGATTTGGGTAAAACCCTTTAAAATGCTGCTTTCCCCTTTATCGCCTTGTGGTTAATGCCAAGGAAAAATATTTTGAGAAAGGCTTTAAAAAGGAAAAGAAAGAAAAATTTTTTTTGGAAAAATTTTTCCCCCCGTTTTTTTTTTTGGCAATTGGCGCTTGTCCGTTTTGGGGGAAAAACTTTTTTTGTTTTGGAAACAACCTTTTTCCCTTTTTTTTTATTTTTTTGTTCCCAAACCTTTTTGCAAAGAAAAACCTTTTCTTCTTTTTTTTAAAAAAACAAAAACAAGTAAAAAAAAAACAAAAAATATATAATAGTTTATTATATCTATATATATATTTAAAATATTATAATATTTATATCCATATAAAATATAATTATATATATATTAATTTTAATATATATTATATTTTTAATATTATAAATATATATATATATAATATATGTTTTGTATCCCCCCCACACACCCCCCACAACCCACACCACACACCACACCCAAAACACAACCCCACACACACACACAACACCCAACACACACCCACAACAAACAAAACCATTTATATTTTTATATATATTATAATTAATATATATATATATATATAATTTTAATATACATACATACACATAACATTAAAATACATTAAATTTATAAATAATTGCATATATTATTATATTATATATATTTAAAATTATATATAATTATAATATGTATACACATGTATATAATTTACATAACTATTAAAAACGGCAACACGACACCGCATTTATATAATATATATTATATATATATTAAAAATATATATATAATAATAAAATATATATATATTAATACTATTTTTAAAACACACCACAAACCCCCACACACACACACCACACACACCACACACACCACCACACACACCACATATTATATTATATATATATAAAATATATATTATATATATAATTATATATATTTATATATTATATATATATTAATAAATATGTATACACATTCTATGTATTTACTTACATATCACACGGAACCAAAAACACAAACAACGCATTTATATATAAACATATTTATATATATACTAAATACATATATATATATATATATATATATATTAAAATTATATAATATTATATTGTATATTTTAAATATATATTTTATATATATTATATAAAATATATATTTTATATATTATATATATGTATATATAAAAATTATACACATTTATATCTATATTATATTTTATATTATATATATATTTTCTTATTATATATATATTTATTATCTTTATATATATAAATTCATTATTATATTCTATCTATATATATAAATATATTTTTAATATATATATATTCTATATATCTATTTTTCTATTTAATATTAAATCTTAAAATATTATTTTTTTTTTTTTTATTTTTTTATTATTTTAATATTTTTTAAAAATTTAAAAAAAAAAAATTTTTTAACCCCAATATGTAATATTATTTTATTTTTTATATTATATAACATATGCATTAAAATGATGTTTTAATATATATAATATATATATAATTATAAAATATATATATATATACACACCACACCACCCACAACACACCACACACATATATATATATATATAATTAATATTATATATTTTATATATATATAAATATACATACCATATCTGTATATTGGTGTGTACCCTACAAATACACCAAAAGCACATCCAATCACACAAACACAATATATTGCAGTTATCACTTATTATAACATTTTAAAAAAGTTTAAATATTTTGAGTTTTTCAAATACCTTCCCCTTTACATGAAAGAGTTAGGCT
>NW_023656305.1:0-2500 GCF_015228065.2 Penaeus monodon
ATACTTATATTACTATATATTATTATATATATACTAATATCTATATAAATATATATATATTTATATATAATATATATATATTATATGTATATTATATTATAATATATATATATATAATATATTATTCTATATAATATAAATATTATAATAATGATATATATATATTAATTATATATATATATATATATATAATAGAATACTATATATGATATATATATATATATATATATATATATTATATATTATATATAATGATATATATATATATATCTCATATATATATATATATATATATATATATATATATTATAGATATAGCCATATATCTATATTCATATATATATATATATATATATATATATATATATGAAAGATGGATAATAATAGATAGATAGATAGATAGATATATATATATGTATATATATACAATATAATATATATATATATATATATATAATATAATATATATAATATAGATATATAACAATCCTCCCTGACCGGGCCTCGAACCTAGGTCACTCCAGGTATGAAACTAAAGGGCCAGTACTAAACCAACCCTGCCACACGACCCACAAAGGAGTGTGCAACGGGTGTAACTAGCTCCACATACATTTCCTATGTACACCAGATGAGTAAGGGGTAGCGTTTTTTTTAAAAACACCCCCCCATGGGCACTCTAAAAATTGTTTAAAAATTAAAAAACCCAAGTCAGATGTACAGAGGTGTCATTATAAAATGGAATAATGTATTCCCTCAAATAACCCCTTTTGGGGCCCCCCAAACTTAAAAATGGCTTTGGCCACAAAATTTCGGGGGTAAGGGGAATTTAAAATATTTAGTTTTCCTGCATATGAAGCACATGTCAGTTTGGGGTGTGAGGGGCCTCTGGCTCTGCCCCCCCGAAACCATATATTTAAAGAAAGTATTTTTAAATTGCTCTATATATTTTATTCATTTAAAACTTTGAGATAAAAAAGGATTTAAACTGCATTGTCAGTCCCCTAATTTTATTTTTTTTTTTCCGAAAAATTATTGAAAAAAAGTAAAAAATTGAAAAGGTTACGTGTACACGATGCATTAATATTATGGTGGTAAATATAGGATGTAGTTTTGCAAACCTTTTACCATTAAAAATGTATTTGTGTTTTTAATATTGGGGACAGGCTTTTTAAACCTGGGCACTGCCCCTTATGAGTCCAAAACCGTGTCGGGTTCCCCCTCCCAACTATTTAAGTAAATCATTTCTTTCGATACTTTCGATCTATATTTAAAGCAGGTTTCAGAATATTAATAAATTACAAAAAATAAGCTAAAAACCCAAAGGGTCATGGTCTCTCTCTCTATCCCCTCTCTCCTCCTCTCTCTCTCTCTCTCCTCTCTCTCTCTCCTTTTCCTCCTCCCCTTTTTTTATATATATATATATATATAATATATATTATATATTATATTTAATATATATATATATATATATATATTATAATACATATTATATTTTTAATATATAATAAAATTTTATTTATATACAAAAAAAATTTAATATTATAATAATAAATATATAAATTTATATATATTATATTAATTATTTAAACCATATTTATATTTATAAATAAAATTATAATTTTATATATATATTCATTATATATTTTTTCTATATTGTATATATTATTATATATTATAAAATTAATAACTTATAATCTTTTATTATCTAATATATATATATATAATAAATTATATATATTTATATATTATATCTATTATATTAATATATATATTTATATATATAAAATTTTATATTTTAAATATTATATAATATATATAATATATAATATATTAAATATTATATATTATATTATTATAACATGTGTTATATGTGTTTATCTATCATATATCATATATTGTTCAAATATATTATTTTATATATATATATTATATTATATTATTATATATTTATATATATATATATAAATATAATATTATATAATAGGAAGAGAGAGAAGAGAGAGAGAGAGAGGAGAGAGAGAGAAGAGAGAAAGAGAGATAGAGAGAGAGACCAAGACCTTCTGGCTTTTATGCTTATTTATTTGTTAATTTATTAATATATCTAACCCTGCTTTAAGATAAATTATCGAACGTATCAAAGTAATGTTTTTATTTAAAATGCTGGGGGGAACACCGACAGGGTTTTGGGCATCTAAGTGGGCAGTGCCCAGGCAAAAGCCTGTCACCCAAAAATTTTGAAACACTAATACATGTTTAATGGTAAAAGGTTTCGCAACAACTACATCCTATATTCCCTACCACCATAATATTAATGCATCGCTGTACACGTACACTGCATTTCAATTATACTTATTTTCAATAATTATTTCGGAAAAACATAATAAGTTAGGGTGACTGACAATGCAGTTTAAATCCTTTTGTATCTCAAAGTTTAAACTGATATAATATATATAGAGCAATTTAAAATACTTTCTATAAGTATATGGTTGCGAGGGGCAGA
>NW_023656307.1:0-7500 GCF_015228065.2 Penaeus monodon
TTTGCACTTCAGAAGATAAGCTCTCTGAATGTTCATGGTTTGAAAGAATATAGCTGCATGCTTGGTAATTCTTTATGGTTTATATAGTACTCCTTGTAGATTGATGGTCCAGGTATAGGTATGTGTGCCCCATTTAAAGCACCAACTACTTCTTCAAATTCTCCTACGTATTTCCTCGGCCTTCCAGAAACACCCCATGGCATTTCGCGGCAACATGATAACACCGAAAATAATACGAAATGCTGCGATAAAGTAATGCTAATTGACAACTCTGCCCTTACAGCTGCATTCCTGCGTTGCCTGGAACGGCCAGACAGTTTTTGTTTCACCGGGAAAGAGTAAAGTTAATGTCTTCCTTCTCTGCTGGTTTCCTTACATAAGGAATGCCATCAATTTTTTCTTCCTTGTACCTTCTTTCACGGTTGTTTCGTTTCTCTGTTGTTGTATTCCGATGTTTTTCAGTTACAGAGATTGCAGTTAATTTTCTCCTCTTCCCTTCCCTATGTAATTTTACGCGGCTGGGATAAGCGGTTTCTCCCCACTCCTCGGCCAGCGGCAGAGGTGGGGATGAACGGTGTTTTTTGCTTTCAATTCCTTCCTCTCTTCTAGCCCACTCTATTACAGATTTGATGGCCTGAGCAAGGACATCGAGTTTGCCCTCCCTCTTCCTCGCCCGTGCTCAGTTTGAAGGTATATGGTTCATCAGGAGTGAAGGGTACTTATTACTGTGGACACCAAGGGCTTCAACCTTTTCAGCGTTGACGACTTATTCTTCAGGTTGGACGGAACATTTTACGAACTGTCCGAGTCTGAGCTCGCGACTTTAGCAGGGATATATCGTGTCCACTACAACTCCCTTTGCCCACCGAGCGGCCAGCACAACTGAGCGAGAGGCCCCAACAGGTGGCGGGCCAGGCGAAGGCCTCCTTAGCCAAACTTCCGGGTCGTCGGGCGTGTGCCCACCTTGACGTGCTCAGGTCGAGGGAAACTCGGGGAACTGTCAACAGACTAGAATTTCAGAGCACAAAAATCTTATCTAAAAGGAGAGAGGATTAATATATCCATCCTTTACAAGAGACAGCAGGCAAGTACATGACTGCAAATCACAGTGGTCGTGGTCACTCGTCCTATAGGACGAGTGACCACGACCTCCTAAAAAAATAATAATAATAAATAGATAAAAAATAATATAAAAAAAAAATAAGAAATTTAAAATTAAACTGCAAACTAAGCAAACCTAAAGCTTAAAACCAAAACTCGAAAAGCCTTTAAACTAAATGAAATGAACTTAAAACTAAATGACTTAAAGTAAAACCTTAACCTAAGAAAACCTTACCTTAAGCCATACTTAAATACACATATAACTTAAACGGAACTTTTCAACTAAAAGAACATTACAGAAATATACTACTAGAAAAATAAAAGCATTACAGGATTACAGCATTACATGTTAAAAAAAATATATCATCTTTATCATCAGTATTGCAATTATTATCATCATTATTATCATTATTATTGCAATCATTGCAGTTATAATATATGTTTTTGCAATTATACTAATAATAACAATAACAATAATAGAAATTACAACAATAATAATACAATTTTATAATAATTATTTATATCATTCTTTTAATTTATTATCGTTATTATTGTAATAAATAAATACATGTTATATATATTTTTTTTTTTTTGCAATTGTACTAATAATAAAAGTAATAATAATGATAATAATAATAATAATAATAATGATAATAATAATAATAATAATAATAATAATAATGATTATAACAATAATAATGATTATAACAATAATAATAATAATAATAATAATAATAATAATAATAATAATTTCATGATTAATACAATTCTGATAATTATTATTATTATTACCCTAATATTTGCCAAAATCATCATTGAAATCGAGAAAACGGCATTTTGGAATATATTCTCAAAAGGCTATATTTCGCTAGATAATTATGTATATCATTCTTTTGATTATCATCGTTATTATTGTAATTATTACAGTTATATATTTTTTTTTTTGCAATTATACTACTAATAAAAATTAATAATGATAATAATAACAATAATAATATTATTAATAATAATAATAATATAACTATTATTATTATTATTATCATCATTATTGTTATTATTAGTTATAATACATTTTCTTTCAATAATAATGATAATACAAATAATGATAATAATAATGATAATAATAATAATAATAATAATAATAATAATAATAATAATAATAATGATATTGATTATAATAATAATAATAATAATAATAGTAATAATAATAATAGTAATAATGATAATGTGTCATTATTAGTGCAATTCTGATAATTATTATTCTGATATTATTACCCTAATAATTGCCAAAATCATCATTGATATCGAAAAAACGGCATTTTGGAATATTTTCAAAAGGCTTTATTGTAGCAGCACGACCCCGCAACCTGGAGTTCAGCTAGTTACCCAGGTTGGGTCACATCAGGTCCACAGCCGTGTCCGCGCTCATTGGACAGCGGGCTCCCCTCGTTCCCTGCGCGCTTACACAGCGCTCGTGTATTTAAGCCGCAGAGCCCAAAAACGAGATCCTGATCACCCTGGTCAAAGCAACAATTCCCTGCTCCGCAATAGTCGATGCACATGAGGAGGTGATCGCATCATACCCACAGGTCGTGGAGGCTTCCCGATTGTCGAAAGGGAAGACTCCAACCAGGCAAGTCCTGGTAACCATGAAAGGTAGCCCAACCTCTACCCTTGATCTGGGTAACTGGGGTACCTATAACTTACGAACATTTGTGCCTGAACCACTCCGGTGTTTCAAGTGCCAGAAGTACGGACACCACCAGGCTAACTGCACAGCCAAGCCAAAATGTGGTGTCTGTAGCAAGGCACACAACACCGAGGTGTGCATTAAGGCATACAAAGAAGAAAAGAAGGACACAACAGCCAAATGTCCCAAATGTCCCCAGCCGAAACCGGAGATATCCGATAAACAGGAGTTCCCCCAAGTAAAACAAGTGCAGAGGAACCACAGGAAGAAAGGTTCCAACAGCACCACAAGGTCCTCCCAGATCCAGAAGACATGCTCTTCGATGAGGGGGACATGTCGATCCTGATCACTGCTGTGGTCACAGCAGTGGCAGCATCCTTGTCCAGGACCACGGAAGAGGCAGTCGAGGTCGCCATGACGACATTGAAAAAGACTGTCGCAAGCGTAAAGGGAAGGAGGATGGAGAGAGCCAAATCAGCCCAATCCTCTCTCTCACCCCAGGTCGAGACTCCCCTCTCCTCTCCAACCCAGGCCATGCCCCCACAGGCAGAGCCTAGCCAGGCTGATTCAGTGCCAGAAACTGAATCAGAACAAGCTGACCCTGCCCAGGCAAGGCCAGCCAATGCACAGAAACAGCCTGGCCAGAGAAAAGGCCAAACACTTCAAGTCAGAGCTACCAAAGGCTCTCCACCCCCCAGTGGACCCAGGGATAGCCTGACAGCCGAAGGAGACCCCTCAAGCAGTGAGGATCTCACAATGGACTCCGACTGTCAATCCGAATACGACGATGTCTCTGATGTAACTATCAATTAGTAACATCATGGCACACAATCTAAGTATTCTGCAGTGGAACATCTGTGGCTTCTCCTCAAGGAGTGCTATCCTCCACGCAATAGTGCGATCAAGGAGATTGACATCGTCATGCTCCAGGAGACATTATCAGTGGAACCTGTTCGCTTCTCCGGGTATCACGTCTACGCGCTGCCACGTACCAATGGCAAAAGAGGCCTGATCACCCTGGTCAAAGCAACAATTCCCTACTCCGCAATAGCCGATGCACCACACTGTGGAGAAGATGTTGAATCTCTTGTCATCGAGATTCACCTGGTCGGGGGGCCCCTGAAATTGTACAATGTGTACAGCTGGCCACACTGTACTAGCTTAGACATCAGCCAGGTATGTGCTTCTGCAGCACACGACCGAGTGATCATAGGGGGAGACTTCAATGCACACCACCCCATCCTGGCTCCCTGCAGGGCACCGGATGCGGCTGGCTATCACATAACCAACGTGCTTGAGACATTCCCTGAGATCGCTCTCCTCAATAGCCAGGAGCCAACGCATGTCAGAGGAGGGGTCCTAGACCTCCCCCTGGCCACTGCGACTCTGGTGGAGAGGATTGGCTGGCGTGTCGATGAGACTGTCACTAGTGATCATTATGGCACTATAACTACCCTCTTGAATAGTGGCCCAGCCGAAATACCACGACCGAATCCAAGATGGAAAACAGACAAGGCCAACTGGCAGGCGTTCCAGAGCGCCTTGGCCCGCTGTCTGAGAAGCAATGAACCCACACAAAGCGAAAATGTGGAAGTGCTACAAACCAGACTTGTAAATGCCATTGATGAGACAGCCTCACTGACCATACCCAAAACTCGGCCTGGGTCTAGGAGTCACAAAGACGCCTGGTACTTCAATGACGAGATTAGGGAGGTCAACCACAGGGTAAATATGTGCCGAAAACATTTCCGAAAGGCAAAGAACCCCCGACAACCTAGCCCTTCTAAGGGAGGCTGTCAGGGATGCCAAGGAAACTGCCAGCAGAGTGAGGCAGGAAAAGTGGCTGGAATGGTGTGAGTCCTTCGATCACCGTACCACCCTCTCAGAGCTATGGCAACGGGTCAAGCGAGCCACCAGCCGCTCAGCCCCGAGATGCACGCACCATGACCCCCAGTCAGAGGCCAACAGATGGCGCACGAGTTCTCTGCGAGAACGAGTAGCAACAGCCTGCCAGCTGAACTGAGGGCAAGACAAGAACGCCTACAACCAGACAGACTTGCTCACATCAGAGAAAGGGCAGCCGAACCCGATAACTCAGACGTTATCTTTTCTCTGAGGGAACTAAGAGATGCATATAAAGCCAGTTTGTAACACAGCCCCGGGCTCTGACGGGATCTCGTACCCCATCATTTCCCACCTGGGACTGGTAGGTGAGCTTGCATTCCTGCAACTCATCAACAAGTCCTGGGAAACTTCCACTCTACCCCAGAGTTGGAAGAGGGCTACCATAGTTCCCATCCCTAAACCAAGGCTATATTTCAATAGATTTTGCCGCTTTTTCGACTTTTGGGATTTTTTTTTTCTTTTACCTTTTTTATTATATATGGACACAATTCCTGTTATTATCATCATTATCATCATTATTGCACCATTATTATCATCATTATTGCAATTATTATCATCATTATCATTATTATTGTCATTATTATTTCAATTATTGCAGTTATATATTTTTTTGCAATTATACTACTAATAATAACAGCAATAATGGAAATAATAATGATAACGATTTTATAATAATTATGTATATCAATTTTTTAAATTATTATCGTTATTAATGTATAATCACAGTTATAATATTTGTTTTGAATTATACTAATAATAAAAGTAAGGTAATGATAATAATAACAATAGCAATGAAATAATAATAATAATATAATAACCATTATTATTATTATAATATTATCATCATTATTGTTATTATTATAGGTATAACATATTTCCTTGTAATATTAATAGTAATAATAATTGTAAAAAGAAATAATAAATGATAATAATAATGATGATAATGATAATAATAATAATAATAAAAATAATAATAATAATAATAAAATAATAATAATAATAATAATAATAATGATAATAATAATAATAATAACAATAATGATAATAATAATAATAATAGTAATAATGATAATAATATAAGGTCATGATTAAAACATTCTGATAATTATTATCATTATTACCCTAATAATTACCAAATCATCAATGAAATCGAAAACACGGCATTTTGGAATATATTCTCAAAAGGCTAGATTTCGCTAGATTTTGATGCTTTTTCGACTTTTGTGATTTTTTTTTCTTTTTCCCTTTTAACTTATAAATGGTCACGATTACTGTTATCATCATCATCATTATCATCATTATTATTAGAGATAATAACAATTGTATAACATATTTTCTTGTAATATTAATAATAATAATAATGATAATAATAATAATGATAATAATAATGATAATAATAATAATAATAATAATAATAATAATAATAATAATAATATAATAATAACAGTAATAATAATAATAATATTGTTATTATTTTTTGTTATTATTATTATTGCTGTTGTTATTATTAATATAATTAATATTATTGCAATTAGTCCCATTATCATAAAAAAATATGCTTATGATTATAATTTTATCAAAATTCTTATTATTTTCATGCCTATCGTCATTCATGTCATGATTAATACGATTATGATTATTATTGTTAGATATACCCTGGTAATTACCAAATTCATCATTGAAATTTAAAAAGCGGCATTTTGGAGTAAACTCTGAAATTACTATATTTCGCTTTTTCGACCTTTGGGACTTTTTTCATTTTCCTTTTTTATTATAAATGGACACTAATACTGTCATTATCATCATTATCATTATCATCCTCATCATCATCTTTATCATCATTATTATCATCCTTATCATCATTACTGTAATTATTATCATCATTATCATTATTACTGTAATTATTATCATCATTATCATTATTACTGTAATTATTATCAATATTATCCTCATCATCAATGTAATTACTGCCGCTATATATTCTTGTTTTGGTAATTATGGTATTTTTAGAGATAATGGAAATAATAAAAGCAACAATGATAATAATAAAAATCGAACTTTCATTGTTATTATAATTATCATTATCATCATCATTATTGCAATTATTTTGGCCAAATATTTTTTTTTTCGTTATTATACTAACAAAACAAATAATAAAAGTAATAAAAGCAATAAGAATAATCATAATAACAAAAATTGAACTTGCGACTTGTATTATTTCTATCATTATTTTCATTATTATTGTAATCATTAGAGTTATAATATTTTGGGGGGCAATTTTAACAATAATAAAGATAATAACAAGAATAACAATGATTATTATTATCATTACTTTCATTATTATCCTTATTATTGTAATTATTACAGTTATAATATTTATTTTTACAATTATACTAATCATAAATATCATTAATGATGATAATAACAATAATAATAATGGTAATAATAATAACAATATTATAATTATTATTATTGTTATTATTTTTATTATTATTGTTATTATCATTATCATTATCATTATCATTATCATTATTATTATTATTATTATTATTATTATTATTATTATTATTATTAATAATATCACTATCACCATTGCTAACATCTTCTTCATCATCATCATCGTTATCATTACTGTAATTATTATCATCATTATTATCATTATTAATGTAATTACTAACGCCATACCTTCTTTTTCGGTAATTATGCTGTTATTAGAAATAATAAATAGAATAAAAACAATACTACTACTACTACTACTATTACTTCTACTACTACTAATAATAATTATTATTATAATAATAATA
>NW_023656307.1:10000-28892 GCF_015228065.2 Penaeus monodon
AAAGTGTTTGCTGACACTCCGCAACCAGATGGTACTGTTAGAGTGCCCATCTTTAGGACCTCCCTGGACTTTGTCACAATTTTATTAAATGTTCCTTGGTTTATGCAGTTGAAGACTAGATTTTCTTCTCGAGGAAGTGACATAATCCATTCTTCGCCTGAGCGGATGACAACAGGTGGAAAAGAGTCATCCAGGACCTCATCTCTGCAGTAGCTTTCCGCTTCCTCCTCGTCGAAAAAGGCCGCGGATATGCAGGTAGTGACCTGTCCACGTCGCAGGAGGGCAGCATCGGCCGGACAGACACTCCATCCCGGTTGAATGGCTTTGCAGTCAATAAGGTCCCTCTTCTCCACAAACAGGTCCCTGGCCTCTGAAACAAGAAGGACAGCAGCAGAAATCTGGGTATGGATAAAAGCCGTAGAGTTCAAGATGGGTCTGGGGAAAGCATGGACCAGGAAAGCATCCATTTGGTGGCCTGGTAAAGGGAAAGTCAGATATACCATCAAATTTCCCAAAGAACTTCCAGGCATTAGTTTTACATTTAAAGAAAAGTAATATGTGTGTAAATTCTCTTCATTTGGAGGAATTATGAGGGATACCCCTTCCTTTATTAACGTATTTAATATGGATAAGAGTACATCAGGGGTAATAAAATTTGGCGAAAGTCTACCTACGTTTGCTTCCCGTAACCCTCCCAAAATTGAATTTTGGTTTTCCTCGACTTCTCGGAGAATAGCCCGGTAGTTCTCCAGGACAGAACCACACAAAAATATCTTCTCTAATAGTTGCAACCGCCGACCCAAGTCAGTGACCACTACATCTATGACACCAATAGCTTCATCCATTCTCTCCAGTGCCCTCGCTATTTCATTCTCCCGAATAATGACAGTGTCTAACAGGCTAGTGGTGACCCCAGCCATTTCAATAGCTCTTTGTGTTAACTTATCAGATTCCATGATTTGGGTGTGCAACATATCTATACGATGATTAGTTACCCCTCCCATTATCAATCCTGGGTTTCTTGTAAACTGGAGGACCCAGAACCTTTATCTCGTGGAAGTATTCATTTGAAATAGGTAAAGGATCCTCATCTAAACTAAAAAACCTTTGGGAAATCCAAAACCATGTCTACCAGCACCCGTGCTCTTCTGAATCTCGCTCAAATATTTTGTCTACTTCCTCTAATAACCTACAAGTTTTATTTCCATTGTTCTTAACACATGCTACCTGCTGCCCTCTGGCTTCACCAGGAGACATGTCTACTAATTTCACAAGTTCTCCTACAGTCGTATTCTGCCCAATTTCGACAAGTCTATTCCCCTCGTTTTTAAATGGTATCCGAAAACACATCGTGACACTATCAGAGGACGGAATAGGAGTGACTATGCCTTCCATTAAGCTTATCTTTAAATCATTTCGAGGAATAAATAACATATTTGATCCATTTAAATCATTCATACTAATGTCCCTGACTAAAACACAAAAAGATCCACACGAATCTGCATCAACTATCAGATCCTCAACTGGAAAAACATCAGTAGCCCTGCTACTATCACTTGTCACCTTCTCATCAATAGCCCAGCTATTATTCAATGTAATCCTCTCATCAATAACCCTGTTATTGTCTATGGTATCCTCATCAATGGCCCCGCTATTAACTAAAGTAATATCCTCATCAATAACCCTGTTATTGTCTATGGCATCCTCATCTATAGCCCCGCTATTTACTAAAGTAATATTCTCATCAATAACCCTGTTATTGTCTATGGCATCCTCATCTATAGCCCCCGCTATTAACTAAAGTAATATTCTCATCAATAACCTCATTATTGTCTATTGCAACCCATTTTTAAAGTACACATCCCTAGCATAATTTAAATCCACCTCTCCCAGGCGGGAAAAATTCCAGGGCCCCTGAGCTTTCCCCGTCTTGGTCCTCCACGTCCCTTCAGACCTACGGTTGCCATGGAGGCGACAGATTCTTATACTACGTCAACCCTGACATCCTGACCGTTAATGGCAAGATAGTAGGGCATGATGTATATACAACCCTATGTGTGTCCGCAAAATCGTTTCCTATGAGCATCTGGGATGGTAAAAATCCAGGTATCCACCACCAAGAACACAAAAGAAGTCTTTATCTTACCAACATTAAAAGTGAGATCTATCTCCCCTCTGTGATTTAGGAAAGACTCATCCCCCAATGGGAACCAGATTTCCTAAACCTGCTTATAGGGCATACTAGCTCTTTCAAACAAATTCACTATGTACTAAGGAAACTTCTGCACCTGTGTCGAATAGGGCTGTAATGCACTGATCCCCAAGATAAACATCAAATAACAGCATCCCCTTTACTGCCCCCAGGGACAGGATCTTAACAACATCTCTACTATCTTGACTATTCCCCTTGCCCCCTCCTGCAAATCAGGGGAACTTTAGGAAGGAATGGCCAAATTTTCCCCCAGTTAAAACATTTAGTCTCTGCTTCCACCTTTTGGCGTGTCCCTGACACTCCTCTTAACTTTTGATCAAAAAGGAAACATCTATCCATGGTATGACCTGTCTTCTGGCAATATCCCATATCATAGTAAAGGGCTGCCACGACCCCTTCCCATATGGCACTAGAGCTTGTTATGCGAGCGGACAAAAACTGACATTTATCGTTCCGTGGCCACGCCTTTGACAGTAACCACATGTCATAGAATCATCCATTGTCACATCCTTCTTTAAAATTTTTGTTTTTCCTTTCATCTCTTATCGGTTTCTTTCTAACCTCGACCTGTTTGTTTACATTTCCGGTGTAAGTGTAACATTTCGACTTTCTTACCCTTTCCACCGTCAACATTCTTTCTTTTTTAGGGGGCTCTGCTCCCTTTCCCTTTGGGTATTGCCCCTACTAAATCTTTTTTTTTTAAAGTATCATCCTTTACCGCCTCCCTCCGATAATCAGTAGCTTTATTTTGTTTAGCCCAAACCCTGTACTCTTGGAAAATGTTCGGCAATCCTTCGTCTTCACAAGCCCTTGGGCAAGCATCAAAAAATTTCCTCTGGAAGTTCCCTGGCAAAGACAATACCTATCATGTTCTCCACAAGAGGAGCAAACTCTCTATCTTGTGTTTTAACTTGTTTTGGCCGCGATTCGCAACTTGTTAAAATATGCTTCAAGAGACTCACTCCCCTCCCTCCTGGCACCTAGAAACATATCTAACGCAGTTCTGGTGCTGGTCACGGCATCATGAACCACCTGAGCTCGTCCCCCAATGATTTCCAGTTATAATCGACATCTTAGCTCTTGCATACCATGCCTCGACGTTCCTAACGCATCCCCTCTAAGACGTCGTAGTGCAAGGCGGGTCTTTCCTTTATCATTCCATACCTCTCATGAGTTAAATCTTCCACTCGCTTTATCCATTCATCAAGATTGTCATGGCACCCTTTGTCTTAGGACACTTCCCTTTATAAAAGGGAAGGCGGTGTTCTACCTCATTTATAGGATTTCTTTCCCCTCCTCATTGAACACTACATGCCGGAGATCAAGAGACGGCTGGGTAGTTCCGATAACTGATTTTTTCCGCGCCTTTTGGGCAGTTTCCTCCGCCACCCCGGAGGCTCCCTGGGTTTCCTTTACACCTGAATTATGCATTGTTTTTTTCTCCCTTTCCGTGGCTAACCCACCGTCTTTTCCTCACGCTTTCCCTCTGTGAAGTAACTACGCTCAGTACAGTTAAAAACCCAGCCCTTTGGGCGAAAATAGCAATAGAATAAAGCTTAGGGTCTTGCACGACCCTTTTTTTAAAAAGGCATAAGACAAGTTCAACAAAACTGTCTCTAACTCATCACCACTGGTAACACCGCATGCAGGAGCGCGCTCAATCGCCACTTAATCACGGAGTCTTTAACTAAATTAAGATCCTTCTCAAGATTAGAGAGAACATAGATTTAGGTGTCACAGTAGATTTAACTATGAAAACACCAAAATCTTCAACAAATTTATTCATTAAAATACTATACCTTGAGCTATCCATTAATCCTAATATTAATTAAACTATGATAACAAATATATAATATATGAAAATATAATACACATCGCCCAGCGAAAACAAAGAAAATTACGTGGTAAATAAACGATGGGAACCCCCCCTCACAAAGGCAAGGGCGGCGCGTGACAATTTTCCCCCGAGAAAATTTCCCCAATTGGCATCCGCCCTAACGCGACTCACATGTGGGGAGGCCCGTGACGTCAGGAGTGGGGTTTAGACGTTTAATGAGACGTCATCAACGACGGGCGAAAACAAGGGGTTGTTATGTCTACGTAGTGGTGAACTATGCTGACCTAGCACCTCTCGCTTCTATCGCCCCGCTCTCCTACCCTTACATACCAACAACAAACATCACCACTTCTCACTTCACTTCACTATTCGAATGAGAAAAAATGGAAATACTTATAGTTTAAAGCAAACCCATTGAACATGTTGCAAACCCAAACGGACAAGTAACGCATACTCAAAAATATACAACAGTGAAAAAACTCTACTTAGGGAAAAAAGTGAATCAAGCACATCAAAACTTAATCATGCTATTGATATGCCTTAAGGAGTAATGCTAGCTCTGTAAGGAATATATCAAGTTAACAAAATAAGCTATCAAACAAAAGCAACATAGGAATTATCTGAAGCTAAAAGAACAAGATCAAAAAATCATATATAGGCATATCTCAACTTATATGTCAATATAGTCCCTATATATAAACATTATGTATAAATATAGTTCATCATTTTTCGTACTCTACTTGTAGGCAACTTAAAACTACTACTAGTAAACTAAAAGTATTACTATTAATGTTAAAAACACAGAATAGGGAATACAGTGCACATTGGTCACTTTAAGAAACAAAAAAAAAAGCTGCTAAAGCCCGGCGCCACCTGAAACCACAAGAGAAGATTAAAGCCTATCCTCCGAGGGGTTCTCGAATTGTACAAGACCCACCCCGTGAGTCAAATTTACACAATTATTCCCAATCAAGTATTCAATGGTAGGAAATGACAGAGGGCAAGACATGGAAATCACCGCTGCCGCCACTATCGAAATCTAGATAAATAAAAGCATTATTAAGATTTCTATTAAAAATATAATCGCCACCACCACCGCTGTTTTATTAGAAAACAGGGAAAACAGATCTCTTCCAAGTGAATTAATTATTTTTAAAAACATTAAAATCATAAACCTATAATGAAGGGGTTGAGAAAACTAAGTAAAAGTTCTCTATATTTACTATTTTTAATTTTACCAAAATTATTACAGTAAGTTAAAATTCTGTTAAAATACATTCAATCTATATTAAAAATTCTGTTAAAATACATTCAAAATAATTAAAATGAATGTTCTTTAAAAAAATCGACAAAAATAACTGACAGCCCTGCTTACCAGAATGACAAACCACGACACCCTGGCCATGGTTTCTCCGTCTCTCTCTCGAACAGCGTCTCTCAGACCACTGGGAGCGACCCGGGTCAGTCCTGCCGGTCGCTCACTCACACACATCATCATCACGTGATCGTACCTCGTACGATGTCCCTTTTCATCACGGTTTTTCCACTGTGCCCAGCCCCCCGTGATTTTCCTTTCTTTTTTAGCACTTGTGGAAGATTCCAAATCTTCCATATATATATAGTGATATATATAATATATATATATATATAATAAGTATAAAATAATAATTATAAAATCTCATATATATAGTATTAATATAGACATAAAATATTACAATATATAACATATATATATATATTATATATTATATATTTTATTATATATATATATATACTATATATTATATAGTATATATATAATATATATAGATATTATTTTATATATTTTTATATATATATATATATATATTAATATATATATTATATAACCACAAACACAAACACAGTAACGTGTACACAAAGATGAAAAGAAACAGCCACAGTAGAAAATGAAACTAAACCGTACGTTTCGAACTCTTCACGAGTTTTCCCCTTCAGACGAATAAACCGAAATGGATACAAGGAGATAATTTTGGCAAGTATATATAGTGATAGAGAGACAGGACGAAGTTTACTGAGAAAATCATCGAAATCTGAACGGTTCGCTTGCCACATAGAAAATACATCATCAGTGCTGGTCAATGGGGCCTGGATGATCTTACCTCCTGTTAGTAGCAAAGCCTTCCCCAGACTCTCGACCTTGACCCTCCTGAGACCGATTTGCTCTTGTTTCGTCCTGTCTCTCTATCACTATATATACTTGCCAAAATTATCTCCTTGTATCCATTTCGGTTTTTTTCGTCTGAGAGGAACTCGTGAAGAGTTCGAAACGTTACGGTTTAGTTTCATTTTCTACTGTGGCTGTTTCTCTTTTCATATATATGTTTTATATATATATATATTATATATATAATTATATAATTTTATATTTTATATATATATATAATATATATTATTATATATATATATATAATATATATATATATATAATTATATATATATATATATATATTATATAAAATATATTTTATATATATATCTTTTATATATAAATATTACATATATACATATATATGAAAAGAGAAACAGCCACAGAAGAAAATGAAACTAAACCCTAACGTTTCGAACTCTTCACGAGTTCCTCTTCAGACGAATAAAACCGAAAATGGATACAAGGAGATAATTTTGGCAAGTATATATAGTGATAGAGAGATAGGACGAACAAGAGCTAAATCAGGTCTCAGGACGGTCAAGGTCGAAGAGTCTGGAAGGCTTTGCTAACTAAAAGAGGAGGGTAAGATCATCCAGGCCCCATGTGACCAGCACTGATGATGTATTTTCTATGGGCAAGCGAAAACCCTTCAGGGTTTCGATGATTTTCTCAGTAAAATTCGTCCTGTCCTCTATCACTATATATACTTTGCCAAAATTATCTCCTTGTATCCATTTCGGGTTTTATTCGTCTAAAGAGGAACTCGTGAAAAGTTCGAAACGTTACGGTTTTGTTTCATTTTCTATGTGGCTGTTTCTCTTTTCATCTTTGTGTACACGTTACTGGTGTTTGTGTTTGTGGTTTTTTAAAATAAATATATTATATATATATATATATATATATATATATATATATAAATATATATACATATAATATATATATATATATTATATATATATATATGTCTATATATTTTCTATATTATTAATATATATATATATATAGTTATATATATAATATGTTTTATATTGATATATATGTCTATATATATACATATTATATATATATATATATATATATAAAATATATATAATCTATATATAATATATATTAAAATATATACATATATATATATGGAAGATTTGGAATCTTCCACAAGTGCTAAAAAAGAAAGGAAAATACGGGTGCTGGGGACAAGTGGAAAAAACCGTGATGACAAGACATCGTACGAGTTACGATCACGTGAATGATGATGTGTGTGAGTGAGCGACCCGGGAGGACTGACCCCGGGTCGCTCCAGTGGTCTGAGAGACGCTGTTCGAGAGGGGAGCGGAGAAACCATGGGCCAGGGTGTCGTTGGTTGTCATTCTGGTAAGCAGGGCTTGTCAGTTATTTTTGTCGATTTTTTAAAGAACATTCCATTTTTAAAATATATTGAATGTATTTTAACAGAATTTTAATATAGATTGAATGTATTTTAACAGATTTTAACTTACTGTAATAATATTGTAAAATTAAAAATAGTAAAATATAGAGAAAATTTTACTTAGTTTTCTCAAACCCTTCTTATAGGAATTATGATTTAATGTTATTAAAATAATTAATTCACTTGGAAGAGATCTGTTTTTCCCCGTTTTCTAATAAAACAGCGGTGGTGGTGGCGATTATATTTTTAATAGAAATCTTAATAATGCTTTATTTATCTAGATTTCGATAGTGGCGGCAGCGGTGATTTCCATGTCTTGCCCTCTGTCATTTCCTACCCTTGGAATACTTGATTGGGAATAATTGTGTAAATTTGACTCACGGGGTGGGTCTTGTACAATTCGAGAACCCTCGGAGGATAGGCATTAATCTTCTCTTGTGGTTTTTAGGGGGCGCCGGGCGTAGCAGCTTTTGTTTTGTTTCTTAAAGTGACAATGGCACTGTATTCCCTATTCTGTTGTTTTTAACATTAATAGTAAACTTTTAAGTTTACTAGTAGTAGTTTTAAGTTTCCTACAAGTAGAGTACGTAATGATGAACTATATTTATACATAATGGGTTTTTATATATGCATATTGACATATAAGTTGAGATATGCCTATATATGATTTTTTGATCTTGTTCTTTTAGCTTTAGTATAATTCCTATGTTGCTTTTGATTGATAGCTTATATGTTACTTGATATATTCCCTTACAGAGCTAGCATTACTCCTTAAGGCATATCAATAGCATGATTAAGTTTTTGAAAGTGCTTGATTCACTTTTTTCCCTAAGTAGAGGGTTTTTCACTGTTGTATATTTTTGAGTATGCGTTTTACTTGTCCGTTTGGGTTTGCAACATGTTTCTGATGGGTTGCTTTAACTATAAGTACTTCCATTTTTTCTCATTCGAATAGTGAAGTGAAGTGAGAAGTGGTGATGCTTGTTGTTGGTATGTAAGGGTAGGAGAGCGGGGCGATAGAAGCGAAGAGGGTCTAGGTCGCATAGTTCACCACTACGTAGACATAACAATCCTTGTTTTCGCCCGTCGTTGATGACGTCTCATTAAACGTCATAAACCCACTCCTGACGTCACGGGCCTCCCCACATGTGAGTCGCGTTAGGGCGGATCCAATTGCGGAAATTTTTTCGGGGGAAAATTGTCACGCGCCGACCCTTTCCTTTGTGAGCGGGGGTTCCCATCTGTTTATTTACCACGTAATTTTCTTTTTTTCGCTGGCGATGTGTATTATATTTTATATTATTATATATTTGTTATCATAGTTTAATTAATATTAGGATTAATGGATAGCTCAAGGTATAGTATTTTACTGAATAAATTTTTTTGAAGATTTTGTTTTTTCATAGTTAAATCTACTGTGACACCTAAATCTAGTGTTCCCCTCTAATCTTGAGAAGGATCTTAATTTAGTTAAAGACTCGTGATTAAGTGGGCGATTGAGCGCGCTCCTGCATGCGGTGTTACCAGTGGGGATGAGTTAGAGACCCGTTTTGTGAACTTGTCTTATTGCCTTGTTTAAAAAAGGTCGTGCAAGACCTAAGCTTTATTCTATTGCTATTTTCGTCCAAGGCTGGTTTTTAAATGTACTGAGCGTAGTTTACTTCACAGAGGGAAAGCGTGAGGAAAAGACGGGGGGTTAGCCACGGAAAGGGAAGAAAAAACAATGCATAATTCAGGTGGGAAAGAAACCCAGGGAGCCTCCGGGGTGGCGGAGGAAACTGCCCAAAAGGCAGCGGAAAAAAATCAGTTATCGACTACCCAGCCGTCTCTTGATCTCCGGCATGTAGTGTTTTAATGAGGAGAGGAAAAGAAATCCTATAAATGAGGTAGAACACCGCTTCCCTTTATGAAGGGAATGTCCTAAGACAAAGGGTGCCATGACAAATCTTGAAAGAATGGATAAAGCGAGTGGAAGATTTAACTCATGACGAGGTATGGAATGATGTGGAAAGATCCGCCTTGCACTACGACGTCTTAGAGGGGGTGCGTTAGGAACGTACGAGGCATGGTATGCAAGAGCCCAAAGATGTCGATTATAACTGGAATCATTGGCGGACGAGCTCAGGTGGTTCATGATGCCGTGACCAGCACCAGAACTGCGTTAGATATGTTTCTAGGTGCAAAGGGGGGAGGGGAGTGAGTCTCTTGAAGCAATTTTAACAAGTTGCGAATCGCGGCCCAACAAGGGTTAAAACACAAATAGAGAGTTTGCTCCCTTGTGGAGAACATGATAGGTATTGTCTTTGCCCGGGAACTTCCAGAGGAATTTTTGATGCTTGTCCAGGCTTGTGAAGACGAAGGATTGCCGAACATTTTTCCAAGAGTACAGGGTTTGGGCTAAACAAAAAAAAGCTACTGATTATCGGAGGGAGGCGGTAAAAGGGTGATACTTTAAAAAAAGAGTAGTAGGGGCAATAGCCAAGGAAGGGAGCAGAGTCCAAAAAGAAAGATGTTGACGGGGAAAGGTAGAAGTCGAAATGTTACACTTACCCCGGGAAGTTAAACAGGTCGAGGTTAGAAAGAACCGATGGGGAGAAAGGACAACATAAATTTTAAGAGGAATGTGACATGGATGATTCTATGAATGTTGGGACTGTTTAAAGGCGTGGCAGGAACTGATAAATGTCAGTTTTTGGTCCGCTCGCATAACAAGCTCTAGTGGGTCATATGGGAAGGGGTCGTGGCAGACTACTATGATATGTGGATATTGCCAGAACAGGTCATACCATGGGGTAGATGTTTCCTTTTTGATCAAAAGTTAAGAGGGGTGTCAGGGACACGCCAAAAGGTGGAAGCAGAGACTAAATGTTTTAACTGTGGGAAATTTGGCCATTCCTTCCTAAAGTTGCCTGATTTGCAGGATGGGCAAGGGGAAATAGTCAAGATAGTAGAGATGTTGTTAAGATCCTGTCCCTGGGGACAGTGAAGGGATCTGTTATTTGATGTTTATCTTGAGGATCGTGCATTACAGCCCTATTCGACACAGGTGCAGAAGTTTCCTTAGTACATAGTGAAGTGGGTGAAAGAGCTAGGTATGCCCTATAAGCAGGTTAGGAAATCTGGTTCATTGGGGGGATGAGTCTTTCCTAAATCACAGAGGGGAGATAGATCTCACTTTAATGTTGGTAAGATAAAGACTTCATTTGGTTCTTGGTGTGGATACCTGGAGTTTTTCCATGCCAGATGCTCATAGAAACGATTTGCGGACACACATAGGGTTGTATATACATCATGCCCTACATCTTGTCCCCTTAAAGGTCAGGATGTCAGGGTTGAACGTAGTAATAAGAAATCTGTCGCCTCCATGGCAACCGTAGGTCCTGAAGGGACGCTGGAGGACCCAAAACGGGGAAAGCGGGAGGGGCCCTGTGAAGTTTTCCCGCCTGGAGAGGTGGATTTAAATTTTGGTACGGATGTGTACTTTAAAAATGAGGTTGCAATAGACAATAATGAGGTTATTGATGAGAATATTACTTTAGTAAATAGCGGGGCTATAGATGAGGAGCCATAGACAATAACAGGGTTATTGATGAGAATATTACTTTAGTAAATAGCGGGGCTATAGATGAGGATCATAGACAAAAACAAAGGGGTTTTTGATGAGGATATTACTTTAGTTAATAGCGGGCCCCTTGATGAGGATACCATAGACATAACAGGGGTTATTGATGAGAGGATTACATTGAAAATAGCTGGGCTATTGATGAGAAGGTGACAAGTGATAGTAGCAGGGCTACTGATGTTTTTCCAGTTGAGGATCTGATAGTTGATGCAGATTCGTGTGGATCTTTTTGTGTTTTAGTCAGGGACATTAGTATGAATGATTTAAATGGATCAAATATGTTATTTATTCCTCGAAATGATTTAAAGATAAGCTTAATGGAAGGGATAGTCACTCCTATTCCGTCCTCTGATAGTGTCACGATGTGTTTTCGGATACCATTTAAAAACGAGGGAATAGACTTGTCGAATTGGGCAGAATACGACTGTGGGAGAACTTGTGAAATTAGTATACATGTCTCCTGGTTTAAGCCAGAGGGCAGCAGGTAGCATGTGTTAAGAAAAATGGGAAATAAAACTTGTAGGTTATTAGAGGAAGTAGACAAAATATTGAGCGAGATTCAGAGAGCACGGGTGCTGGTAGACATGGTTTTGGATTTCCCAAAGGTTTTTTAGTTTAGATGAGGATCCTTTACCTATTTCAAATGTACTTCCACGAGTAAGGTTTTGGGTCCCAGTTTACAAGAAACCCAGATTGATAAGGGGGGGTATAATACGTATAGATATGGTTGCACACCCAAACATGGAAATTTATAAGTACACAAAGGCTATGAAATGGCTGGGGTCACCACTGTGTTAGACCTGTCATTATTCGGAGAATGAATAGCGAGGGCATGGAGAGAATGGATGAAGCTTGTGTCATAGATGTAGTGGGACTGACTGGGTCGCGTGCAACTATAGAGAAAATATTTTTGTGGGTTCTGTCTGGAGACAGCCCGGTAGTTCCCAGACAGAACCACACAAAAATATCTTCTCTATAGTTGCAACCGCCGACCCAAGTCAGTGACACTACATCTATGACACCATAGCTTCATCCATTCTCTCCAGTGCCCTCGCTATTTCATTCTCCCGAATAATGACAGTGTCTAACAGGCTAGTGGTGACCCCAGCCATTTCATAGCCTTTGTGTTAACTTATCAGATTCCATGATTTGGGTGTGCAACATATCTATACGATATTAGTTAACCCCTCCCATTATCAATCCTGGGTTTCTTGTAAACTGGAGGACCCAGAACCTTTACTCGTGGAAGTATTCATTTGAAATAGGTAAAGGATCCTCATCTAAACTAAAAAACCTTTGGGAAATCCAAAACCATGTCTACCAGCACCCGTGCTCTTCTGAATCTCGCTCAAATATTTTGTCTACTTCCTCTAATAACCTACAAGTTTTATTTCCATTGTTCTTAACACATGCTACCTGCTGCCCTCTGGCTTCACCAGGAGACATGTCTACTAATTTCACAAGTTCTCCTACAGTCGTATTCTGCCCAATTTCGACAAGTCTATTCCCCTCGTTTTTAAATGGTATCCGAAAACACATCGTGACACTATCAGAGGACGGAATAGGAGTGACTATGCCTTCCATTAAGCTTATCTTTAAATCCTTTCGAGGAATAAATAACATATTTGATCCATTTAAATCATTCATACTAATGTCCCTGACTAAACACAAAAAGATCCACACGAATCTGCATCAACTATCAGATCCTCAACTGGAAAAACATCAGTAGCCCTGCTACTATCACTTGTCACCTTCTCATCAATAGCCCAGCTATTATTCAATGTAATCCTCTCATCAATAACCCTGTTATGTCTATGGTATCCTCATCAATGGCCCCGCTATTAACTAAAGTAATATCCTCATCAATAACCCTGTTATTGTCTATGACATCCTCATCTATAGCCCCGCTATTTACTAAAGTAATATTCTCATCAATAACCCTGTTATTGTCTATGGCATCCTCATCTATAGCCCCGCTATTAACTAAAGTAATATTCTCATCAATAACCTCATTATTGTCTATTGCAACCTCATTTTTAAAGTACACATCCGTAGCATAATTTAAATCCACCTCTCCCAGGCGGGAAAACTTCACAGGGGCCCCTGCAGCTTTCCCCGTCTTGGTCCTCCAGCGTCCCTTCAGACCTACGGTTGCCATGGAGGCGACAGATTTCTTATTACTACGTTCAACCCTGACATCCTGACCGTTAATGGACAAGATAGTAGGGCATGATGTATATACAACCCTATGTGTGTCCGCAAAATCGTTTCCTATGAGCATCTGGCATGGTAAACTCCAGGTATCCACCACCAAGAACACAAATGAAGTCTTTATCTTACCAACATTAAAAGTGAGATCTATCTCCCCTCTGTGATTTAGGAAAGACTCATCCCCCCAATGAACAGATTTCCTAACCTGCTTATAGGGCATACCTAGCTCTTTCAGCACTTCACTATGTACTAAGGAAACTTCTGCACCTGTGTCGAATAGGGCTGTAATGCACTGATCCTCAAGATAAACATCAAATAACAGCATCCCTTCACTGTCCCCCAGGGACAGGATCTTAACAACATCTCTACTATCTTGACTATTTCCCCTTGCCCCATCCTGCAAATCAGGGGCAACTTTAGGAAGGAATGGCCAAATTTCCCACAGTTAAAACATTTAGTCTCTGCTTCCACCTTTTGGCGTGTCCCTGACACTCCTCTTAACTTTTGATCAAAAAGGAAACATCTATCCATGGTATGACCTGTCTTCTGGCAATATCCACATATCATAGTAGGTCTGCCACGACCCCTTCCCATATGAGCACTAGAGCTTGTTATGCGAGCGGACAAAAACTGACATTTATCAGTTCCGTGGCCACGCCTTTGACAGTAACCACATGTCATAGAATCATCCATTGTCACATTCCTCTTTAAATTTATGTTTGTCCTTTCATCTCTTATCGGTTTCTTTCTAACCTCGACCTGTTTGTTTAACATTTCCGGTGTAAGTGTAACATTTCGACTTTCTACCTTTCCACCGTCAACATTCTTTTCTTTTTTAGGGACTCTGCTCCCTTCCTTGGCTATTGCCCCTACTACTCTTTTTTTTAAAGTATCATCCTTTACCGCCTCCCTCCGATAATCAGTAGCTTTATTTTGTTTAGCCCAAACCCTGTACTCTTGGAAAAATGTTCGGCAATCCTTCGTCTTCACAAGCCCTGGACAAGCATCAAAAAATTCCTCTGGAAGTTCCCTGGCAAAGACAATACCTATCATGTTCTCCACAAGAGGAGCAAACTCTCTATCTTGTGTTTTAACTTGTTCGGCCGCGATTCGCAACTTGTTAAAATATGCTTCAAGAGACTCACTCCCCTCCCTCCTGGCACCTAGAAACATATCTAACGCAGTTCTGGTGCTGGTCACGGCATCATGAACCACCTGAGCTCGTCCGCCAATGATTTCCAGTTATAATCGACATCTTTAGCTCTTGCATACCATGCCTCGTACGTTCCTAACGCATCCCCTCTAAGACGTCGTAGTGCAAGGCGGATCTTTCCATCATCATTCCATACCTCGTCATGAGTTAAATCTTCCACTCGCTTTATCCATTCATCAAGATTTGTCATGGCACCCTTTGTCTTAGGACACTTCCCTTCATAAAAGGGAAGGCGGTGTTCTACCTCATTTATAGGATTTCTTTTCCTCTCCTCATTGAACACTACATGCCGGAGATCAAGAGACGGCTGGGTAGTCGATAACTGATTTTTTTCCGCTGCCTTTTGGGCAGTTTCCTCCGCCACCCCGGAGGCTCCCTGGGTTTCCCTTTACACCTGAATTATGCATTGTTTTTTCTTCCCTTTCCGTGGCTAACCCCACCGTCTTTTCCTCACGCTTTCCCTCTGTGAAGTAACTACGCTCAGTACAGTTAAAAAACCCAGCCTTGGACGAAAATAGCAATAGAATAAAGCTTAGGGTCTTGCACGACCTTTTTTAACAAGGCATAAGACAAGTTCAACAAAACTGTCTCTAACTCATCACCACTGGTAACACCGCATGCAGGAGCGCGCTCAATCGCCCACTTAATCACGGAGTCTTTAACTAAATTAAGATCCTTCTCAAGATTAGAGAGAACACTAGATTTAGGTGTCACAGTAGATTTAACTATGAAACACACAAAATCTTCAACAAATTTATTCAGTAAAATACTATACCTTGAGCTATCCATTAATCCTAATATTAATTAAACTATGATAACAAATATATAATAATATGAAAATATAATACACATCGCCCAGCGAAAACAAAGAAAATTACGTGGTAAATAAACAGATGGGAACCCCCGCTCACAAAGGCAAGGTCGGCGCGTGACAATTTTCCCCCGAGAAAATTTCCGCAATTGGCATCCGCCCTAACGCGACTCACATGTGGGGAGGCCCGTGACGTCAGGAGTGGGGTTTATGACGTTTAATGAGACGTCATCAACGACGGGCGAAAACAAGGATTGTTATGTCTACGTAGTGGTGAACTATGCTGACCTAGCACCTCTCGCTTCTATCGCCCCGCTCTCCTACCCTTACATACCAACAACAAGCATCACCACTTCTCACTTCACTTCACTATTCGAATGAGAAAAAATGGAAGTACTTATAGTTAAAGCAACCCATTAGAACATGTTGCAAACCCAAACGGACAAGTAAAACGCATACTCAAAAATATACAACAGTGAAAAACTCTACTTAGGGAAACAAGTGAATCAAGCACATCAAAACTTAATCATGCTATTGATATGCCTTAAGGAGTAATGCTAGCTCTGTAAGGGAATATATCAAGTTAACATATAAGCTATCAATCAAAAGCAACATAGGAATTATACTAAAGCTAAAAGAACAAGATCAAAAAATCATATATAGGCATATCTCAACTTATATGTCAATATAGTCATATATATAAACATTATGTATAAATATAGTTCATCATTACGTACTCTACTTGTAGGCAACTTAAAACTACTACTAGTAAACTTAAAAGTATTACTATTAATGTTAAAAACACAGAATAGGGAATACAGTGCACATTGGTCACTTTAAGAAACAAAACAAAAAGCTGCTACGCCCGGCGCCACCTGAAACCACAAGAGAAGATTAATGCCTATCCTCCGAGGGGTTCTCGAATTGTACAAGACCCACCCCGTGAGTCAAATTTACACAATTATTCCCAATCAAGTATTCCAATGGTAGGAAATGACAGAGGGCAAGACATGGAAATCACCGCTGCCGCCACTATCGAAATCTAGATAAATAAAAGCATTATTAAGATTTCTATTAAAAATATAATCGCCGCCACCACCGCTGTTTTATTAGAAAACAGGGAAAAACAGATCTCTTCCAAGTGAATTAATTATTTTAATAACATTAAAATCATAATTCCTATAATGAAGGGATTGAGAAAACTAAGTAAAAGTTCTCTATATTTTACTATTTTTAATTTTACAATATTATTACAGTAAGTTAAAATTCTGTTAAAATACATTCAATCTATATTAAAATTCTGTTAAAATACATTCAATATATATTAAAATGGAATGTTCTTTAAAAAATCGACAAAAATAACTGACAAGCCCTGCTTACCAGAATGACAACCAACGACACCCTGGCCATGGTTTCTCCGTCTCTCTCTCGAACAGCGTCTCTCAGACCACTGGGAGCGACCCGGGGTCAGTCCTGCCGGTCGCTCACTCACACACATCATCATCACGTGATCGTACCTCGTACGATGTCTTGTCATCACGGTTTTTTCCACTTGTGCCCAGCACCCGTGATTTTCCTTTCTTTTTTAGCACTTGTGGAAGATTCCAAATCTTCCATATATATATATGTATAACATATTTTTATATATAATATTATATATATATAAAATTAATAATATAGAAAATATATAGACATATATATATATATATATATATATATATATATATATATATTTTATATATATATATATATATATGTATATATATATATATATGTATTATTACATATATACAAATATATATATATATATAATATAACTATATATATATATATATATATATTATATATATAGTATATTTTATATATTAATAAACCACAAACATAAACACTGTAACGTGTACACAAAGATGAAAAGAAAAACAGCCACATAGAAAATGAAACAAAACCGAAACGTTTCGAACTCTCACAGTTCCTCTTCAGACGAATGTAAAACCGAAATGGATACAAGGAGATAATTTTGGCAAGTATATATAGTGGATAAAAGGACAGGACGAAGTTTACCTGAGAAAATCATCGAAACCCTAAACGGTTTCGCTTGCCCATAGAAAATACATCATCAGTGCTGGTCAATGGGGCCTGGATGATCTTACCTCCTCTTTTAGTTGAAAACCCTTTCCCCCAGACTCTTCGCCCTTGACCGTCCTGAGACCTGATTTAGCTCTTGTTCGTCCTATCTCTCTATCACTATATGTACTTGCCAAAATTTTCTCCTTGTATTCATTTCGGTTTTATTCGTCTGAAGAGGAACTCGTGAAGAGTTCGAAACGTTACGGTTTAGTTTCTTTTCTTTCTGTGCTGTTTCTCTTTTCATATATATTATATAATATATATTGTATATATATAGTTATATATATATATATATATATATAAAATATATATTTTATTATTTTATTATACATTATTATATTATAATTATATATTTTATATATATATATTATAAATTTTGGGATAAAATTTTAAATTATATAATATTATATATATATATATATAATACATTATATATTAAAATATATATTTATATATTATATAATTAAAATATATATAAATATGTATTAAAAATAATATATTAAAAAAGAAACAGCCACAGTAGAAAATAAAAATAAACCGTAACGTTTCGAACTCTTTACGATTTCCCTCTCAACAATAAAAAAGAAAAGGATCAAGGGGATAATTTTGGCAAGTATATTAGGATAGAGAGACAGGGGCGAACAAAAGCAAATCGGGCTCAGGGGTCAAGGTCGGAGTCTGGGGAAGGCTTTGCTACTAACAGGAGGAAATCACCAGGCCCCCCCGACCGCACTGTGATGTATTTTTATGTGGCAAGCGAAAACCGTTCAGATTTCGATGTTTTCTCATAAAAATTCGCCCGTCTCCTATCACTATATATACTTTCCAAAATTATCTCCTTGTATCCATTTCGTTTTTTCTCTGAAGGGAACTCGTGAAGAGTTCAAAAGTTTTGGTTTATTTCATTTTTTACTGTGGCTGTTTTTCTTTTTTCTTTGTGTCACTTACTGGGGGGTTTTGTGTTTGTGGTTTTATATAATATATTATAATATATATATAAATATATATATATATAATATTTTATATATATATATATATATTTTTGTAATTTTGTATATATAAATTATTATTATATATATATTTAATATATAAATATATATACATATATATTATAAAAAATTATATATATATAATATATATTATATATATAATATATATATTTTATACATATATAAAATTAATATATATAAATTTTATTATATTATTATATTTAATTTTATAATTTTTTATAGTCTATATATT
>NW_023656310.1:2500-3660 GCF_015228065.2 Penaeus monodon
TAATATCGCCTTCGAGAATAATGAGAAATAAAAGGCTTCTCTCAGACACTATGTTAATCTCGACCAGTGTAATGTGATCACCTCAGTCACCAGGGGGGAGATTGAGTGTGTCTCCCCCCCCTCCTACCCAAATACCCCACCCCTCGTGTATCCTATCATCGTCACCTGTACCTTTTCCCCTTGTAATTTTTCTTCTATCATCTTTAACACCTTCCCTCCTTCCTCTCTCTCTCTCTCTCTCTCTCTCTCTCTTCCTTTCTCTTTCTCTTTCTCTTTTTCTCTCTCTCTCTTTCTATTTCTCTTTCTCTCTCCTCTCCCTCTCCCTCTCCCTCTCCCGTCTCCCTCTCCCTCTCCTCTCCCTCTCCCTCTCCCTCTCCCTTTTCCTTTTCCTCTCCCGTTTCCTTTTACTTTTACTTATACTTTTCTCTTTTCTTTCTCTTTCTCTCTCTCTCTCTCGCCACTCCATCCTCCTTTCTTCCTCCTCATTCCTTCCTCCTCTATTTTCCTCCTCTTTCCTTCCTCATCTTTCTTTCTTCCTCCCTTTCCTTCTTGCTTTCCTTCTCCCCTTTCCTTCCTCCACTTTTTTACCCCCCCCCATACCCTCACTTCCTCCTCTTTTCTTTCGCGATCGCTTCTTCCTCCTTCTCCTATCCCCCTCCCCTCCTCCCCACTCCCACTCTCCCTCCTCCCCCTCCCCCCTCCCCCTCCCTATCCCGCCCAGATTAAATGCGACCTTTGAAGTTTCCGCCCCTCGGCCAAGGAGCTGGTGGGAGGCCGGCACTGGCACCCCAGGCTAAATGCACTATTTCTAGGGTACATCAAGTGATAAGGAGCATGCTGCTAGCCTTAGTGGGGTGTAGTATAATGATGCCAGTCCCCGGAACGCCTGAGAATTACATTTGCTTGTAAACGATTATGGGATAAGTTGTGTGTGTGTGTGTGTGTGTAAAATATATATATATAAATAATTATAATAATTATAAATTTAAAATTTTTATATAATTATAAAAATATATTTTTCAATATTTTATATTTTTATTTTAAAAATTTTTATTTTAATATTAAAAAAAAAAAGGGGAGAGAGAGAGGGGGAAAAGGGGAGAGGAGAGAGGGGGAAAAAGGGAAGAGGGAAAGGGAAAAAGGGGAAAAAAGAGAGGAGA
>NW_023656312.1:0-3655 GCF_015228065.2 Penaeus monodon
TAAAAATTTTTTTTTTTATATTTTTTTTAAAAAAAAAAAAAAATTTTTTTTTTTTAAAAAATTTTTTAAAAAAATAATAAAAAAATATTAAATAATTTTTAAAAAAAAACAAAATAATAATAATAAATTAAAAAATTTTTTTAAAAAAAAAAATAAAACCCCCCAAAAAAAAAAAAAAAAAAAACCCCCCCCCAAAAAAAAAAAAATAAAAAATTTTTTTTTAAATTTTTTTATTATTTTAAAAAAAATTTTTTTTTTTTTAAAAAATTTTTAATTTAAAAAAATATTAAAAAAAAATTTTTTTTTTTTAAATATTATTTTTAAAATTTTTTTTTTAAAATATTTTATATAAATTTAAAAAAAATTTTTTAAAAAATTTTTTTTTTTTAAATTTAAAATTTTTAAATTTAAAATTTTTTTTAAATTTTAAAAATTTTTGGGGGGAAAAAAAAAATTAAAAATTTTTTTGGGGGGGGGGTTTTAAAAAAAAAAAGGGGGAAAAAAAAAAGTTTAAAAATTTTTAAAAAAAAAATTTTTTTTTTTTTAAAAAAAAATTTTTAAAAAAAAATTTTTTAAATTTTGGGGGGGGGGGGGAAAAAAAAAAGGGGAAAAAAAAAAAAAAAAAAAAAAGGGGGGGGGTTTTTTTTTTTTTTTTTTTTTTAAAAAAATTTTTTAAATTTTAAAAAAAAAAAAAATTTTTTTTTGGGGTTGGGGGGTTTTAAAAAAAAAAGGGGGGGAACCCCGGGAAAAAGGGGGAAAAACCCCCAAAAAAAAGGGGGCAAATTTTTTTTGGGTTTTTTGGGGGGGAAAAAAAAATTTTTTTGGGGGGGGGGGAAAAAAAAAAATTTTTTTTGGGGAAAAAAAAATTTGAAATTTTCCAAAAAAAGGAAAGGGGGAAAAAGGGGGGGTTTTTTTTTTTGGGGCCCCAAAAAAAAAAAAGGAAAAAAAAGGGGTTTTTCCCGGGGGGGAAAAAAAAAAAAAAAATTTTCCCCCCCAAAAAAAAAATTTTTTTTGGGGGGCAGGGTTTTTTTTTTCATTTTCAAAAGGGGGGGGTTTAAAAAGGGGTTTTTTTTTTTTTTAAAATTTTTTTTTTTTTGGGGGGGGTTTAAAAAAAAAAAAAAAAATTTTTTTTTTGGTTTTGGGGGAAAAAAGGGGGGAAAAAAAAGGGTTGGGGTTTTTTAACTTTTAAAAAAAAAAAGGGGGGGAAAAATTTTCCCCCCCCTTTTTTTTTTTGGGGGGGTTAATTTTTTTCCGGGGGGATTTTTTTGGGGGTTTTTTTGGGGCCCAAAAAAAATAACAAAAAAAGGGGGGGGGGAAAAAAAAAAAAATTTTTTTTGGGGGGGGGGCCCCCAAAAAAAATTTGGGCCCCCCGGGGGCCCCCCGGGGGGAAAAACCCCCCGGGGGGGGGGGGGAAAAAAAAAAAAAAAAAAGGGGGGGGTTTTTAAAAAATTTTTTTTTTTTTTTTTTTAAAAATTTGTTTTTAAAAAAAATTTTTTAAAAGGGGGCCCCAAAACCAAAAATTCCCCCCTTTTAAAAAACCCCCCAAAAAAAACCCAAAATTTTGGGGGGGGGGTTTTTCCCCCCGGGGGTTTTCCGGGGGGGGAAAAAAAAAAAAATATAAAAAATAAAAAAATTTTTAAAAATTTTTTTTTTTAAATTTTTTAAAAAAAAAAAAACCCCCCCCCCCCAAAAAAAACCCCCCCCAAAAAACCCCCCAAAAATACCCTTTTTCCCCCCCCCCAAAAAAAAAAAACCCACAAAATTTCCCCGGACCCCAAAAACCCCCCCAAAAAAAAACAAAAAAAAAAAAATTTTAACCAAGGGTTGGGTTTTGTGCGTTTTGGGCTTTTAAAAACTCCCCAGTTTAAACTCCGCCAAATTTGGGGAACCCGATAACTCTAGAAAGGGGGACATACAGTTTAATTTACATTTTGAATATTGTTATTGCCCGAGGCTCCAGTGCTTAATTTTTAAAAATGTCTTTTTTATATGACCCGTTGCACTATCATCTAAGATGGTTGGCGGGAAAGTAAGATAATTCACAAAGATGCTGTTGAAGATGATCCCAGCGTCGAAAGCCGACATCCAGCGCAAATCACATCCTTGGCTGGCAACCTGTGTGAGTTTAATTTGTACACCTCAGTGGGGTTTGCTTGCTTTTGTGTGGTAGAATGGAAAATTACAGATACATATATATATAAATGGAAAACCAATTGTGGAGAAGAGACTCTGTTTTCCATATTCTGGTCCTATCCTTTTTTACCTCTCAATTCTTATATTACATGTAGATACATGGATAGATACAGATAGATACACCCACACACACACACACCCATATGCACTCATACATACATACAAACATACACACACATACACATATACATACACATACATGTGCACATGCACATGCACATGCACATGTACCTGCACATGTACATGCACATGCACATGCACCTGTACATGCACATGCACATACACATACATATGCATACCATACACATATACATATACATAACATACAGGTATATATGTATATATACACATACATATACACATAAACACAACACACACAGACCTATAATACACATACATACCCCATTCACATCATAACACTCACATATGAGGACACATATTGGGACATATATACATGTACACATTATGTACACATATAATGACACATATACATGTACACTACATGTACTCACATATGAGTACACATATATGTACATATATACATGTACACATAACATGTACACATACATGTACCCCATCTGTACCACATACATGTAACTACAGTACACACACCACACACCACACACACACACCCACACACATGTACACACACTGTACACACACATGTACACACCATGTCCCACACACATGTACACACACCATGTACACACATACATAAACCATGTACACACATGCACACACCCTACACACATGTACATGCACACACAACCACACATGCACACACACCACACGCACACACACACCACACATCACACACACACACACACCACACACACAGACACACACACACACCACACACAGCACAACACACATGCAACACACACCACACACACACACACACACACACCCACACACACACACACACACACCCCAACACACACACACACCAACAACACACATGCACACACACACACCACATGACACACACACACACACACACAACACACACACACACAAAAACACACACACAACACCACACACACACATGTACACACCCCACATGTAACACACCACTGCACACACACATTATACAACATTAAACACACATGTACACACACACATGTACACACACACATGTAACCAAAAACCATTACACACACACCATGTAAACACACTCACACACAGCAACACACACATGCACAAACACACACCAACATGCACAACATGCACACACAAAAGCAACACAATGCACACATGCACACCCATGCCACACACTGCCACACAACATGCACACACACATCACACCCCCACCCTGCCACAAACACACAACAATACACACACACAGCACACGCACAGCACACACACACACCCCACACACATGCACGCACACACACGCACGCAACCACATGACACCACACCACCACACCACCAACACACCACACCACACCCCACCACCCCCCCC
>NW_023656313.1:2500-3652 GCF_015228065.2 Penaeus monodon
AGCCAAGGTCAGACGGTTGAAACCGCTCTTTTAAGGGCATAGCTTTCAGACATATTTCCCGTCCTCGATGGGCGGATTCGCACGCACAGACCCTTGTGCATAGCAGCTCAGTGTCCGCCATGAGTAATGTGTGGCCCAGAATAGTGACACAAGTCGAAGCGTGTGTGTGTGTGCGGGCTCGAGCGTGTACACACGTAAGGCTCCCCGCATTGTATGGGCGGCGACCGGGCCTTGCTTGGTAGCTGTCGATGATTGTTGCAAACCGGTTATTGCATGCGTGATTCCAAGCTCTACAGCCGTTGCAAGTTGTATTATTAACAGGGCAGTATGCACTTTTGGGAGTGAGGGGGGGAGATGCCATCAGGGTAATATTCCAGCCCGGCGAGCACGGAGAGCGCGAGGAGGGGATGATATGGGCCATGATACTATGACACACATGCATTAAAGAGGCGCACTCTTAATCTTTAAAAATACTAGTAGGATTAAGTTTGTGCGTTTGTGATTTTACAGTTGTAAGCCAGAGCAGAAGAGAACGCCACAGTGTTGCAACGAACAACAATAGAAACATTAAACGTTTTCTCTTTCCCTTTTTACAAGCGCAAGGCGTTCAGCACTGGTCATTGCGAGCGAACGGCCGTTGCAGTTGACGAATACGTAGTTGAGGTGGGAGACAATTGCAACAAACGTTTGCAATGGTTGTTGTGACGGTTGGTGAGTGGAGTTCACCGAGATGAATGGTCGTGTGTGCTCATGGGATGGATGGTGACACATGGTGATGAATGGAGATGAATTGCAGTTCATATTGCGAGCGCGCGCGGGGATGAGTCGTCTTCTTGATGGCAAAGTGGACGGGTGCTTGGCGGGGGGGGGGGGGGGGGGGGGGTCCTATAGCGTTGGTTCTGCGCTCTGATTACAGGACGGGATGAAGCCCCTGGTGCGTACTTATTCGTTTCACGTTTCTTCTGTTTCCCATCCAAGGATGCTTGGATCCACGCTGGCGGAGCGGCGCGCTGATGTGAGTTACACGAAGGCCTATGGGAGAAGGGCAAGCCTCTGGCTTTTGGCCCAGGCTGATTTAGCGTTGTGTCAGTGGATTGCGGCCCCCACGCCCCTGCAGAGCCTCTCCCCTCTTTTCTCTCTTTTCTCTCTCTC
>NW_023656314.1:0-3652 GCF_015228065.2 Penaeus monodon
TTTCCCAAAAAAATTTCACAGGTGGGTCTGTGATTGTTTATGAAAAAGTATCTCTCTTTTTCTTAGAAAAAACCCCTATCAATATAATTGGCAAACCAAACTGCCAGACTATTTTTTGACACAATTACGATCCCAGTTTCTTTATATACAAAGATTTTTTTTTGTAAGATATATTTTGTTTACCCTTAGTTAACCAAAATTAAATGAGGGCTCTCACTTTTTTCCACAGATGGCTCTTCATTATTATTCAAAGTTGAACCTGCTACAGTATTCAAGGAAATCTGCATTGCTTGAGCCTATGCTGGGACTCTTGGTAGCCACAAGAGCACACTATATGGGGGCATGAGGGTCTCGTGACCCCAGAAGTGGAGGACTTCCTAGCCAACATTTCAGTCTGTGTTAAAAGGTTAGCTCTCATAGACATTATATATATATATAATATTTTATATATATATTTTATAAAATATATATAATATATATTTTATAAATTTTATTATATATATATAATAATATATATATATATATAATATTTATATATATATATATATATATAATATATAATATACATATACATATACATAAACATATACATATACATATACATATACTATATACATATACATATACATATACATATACATATACATATATATATATTTATATATATATATATATATATATATATATATATATATTTTATTTTATATATATATATAACATATACACATATTATACATTATTTATATATAATTAATAATAATATATATATATATGTTATATGTATATATTAAATTTTAAATTATGTATATATGTATATATTATAAATATTGTATGTATTTTTATATATGTATATATATATATTATTTTTAAATATATATATTATTATAAATATTATATGTTGTTTTGTAGTATTATTTTATATATATATGTATGTTGTATGTAGCAGTATAGATATGTTATGTATAATATATGTAATGTATATGTATATGAAAAATTGTTTTGAAGAAGTTTTTAAGTTTGTTTTTTTGTAAAAAAAAAAAAAAAGAAAAAAAAAAAAAAAAAAAAAAAAAAAAAAAAAAAAAAAGGGGGAAAAAAAAAAAAAAAAAAAAAAAAAAAAGGGGGGGGGGGGGGGGGGGGGGGGGGGGGGGGGGAAGGGGGGGGGAAAAGGGGGGGGGGGGGGGGGGGGGAAGGGGGGGGGGGGGGGGGAAAATTTTAAAAAAAAAAAAAAAAAAAAAAAAAAAAAAAAATAAAAAAAAAAATTTAAATATAAAAAAAAAAAAATATAATTTTTTTTTTAAAATTTAAATAATTTTAAACAAATTTTTTCTAAGAAGTCCTCCCCCGGGGAAAAGCCCCAAAATTTGGGTTTTTTTGGGTAAAAACCCAAAAACCAAAAAATTTTTTTTTCTTAATTTCATTTTAAAAATAATAAAGGCCATCTGGGGAAAAAAGAAAGCCCCTTTAATTTTTTGGTTAAGAAAGGGAAACAAAATATTTCAAAAAAAAATTTTTGTATATAAAGAAACTGGGTCGTAATTGTGTCAAAAATAATGGCAGTTTTGGGTTTTCCAATTAATTTATAGGGGTTTTTTCTAAGAAAAAAAAGAGATACTGTTTTTTACTAAACAATCACAAAAACACCCACCTGTGAAATTTTTTTTTGAAAAATACCTCCTCATTTGATTCCGGTTTCCTGCCTGGGTCCCGACGGGGGAACGACGACCCTTTAAGGCCCTATCCAATTCCGTTTCCCGCATTTTGAAAATTAATTAAAACCCTCTCAGCATTTTTAACCTATCAACACTAAGATGACTCCCTAACGTCTAGTAAAAACACCCCTCACACTGGGATGATGTCTTCACGTCATAAATAGTTAAGCCTGTTACCAGTTGTGCATGCTAGACTGCTGTGCCTCTTTGTGGCCTCATTACCTAAAAAAAAATGCATTACTCAAAATATTTGTTAAATCTGTGCACACTCCTATTTGTGTCATTGTTTCAGGCAAGTCAAAACTATCAGAAGTTTTCCAAGACTTTTTTGTGATGAATGAAACACATGCAGGTCCACTAAAATATCTGATACCATTTGGCAAGTTTTCTTTTAGACATTCCATAATATAACCAATGTCAACAAAAGGGAAAAAAGTTTGAAATTCAAACCTGATACAGAGTTGCCATAGTTTCCATCTCATGGAGTTCAGTATCAATAAATCTTGACAGAGGATAAACTGCTCCATCTGCAATCTGTGTTGCCACAATGTGCTCCCAAGAACTCATCTTAGGAGGAAAGAAAAGGTTTAGTGAATTATCTCTTTTCATGGAAATGTTAATTTAAAATCTATAGAAAAAATCCCTTTCACTATATTATTATAGTTAATGTTATTTCCATAGATCAATTAAGGTATTCTTTCTTGCTAAGACTTTTTAACTACATATTTATAAACAATTACTGAAACTGAAACTAAAGCAAGGTTAAACCAGGAACACCTGAAACAGTATTTCAATAAATATATAATTAAGAAGTAATAAAAAATAAATCTAAAACTTACTTCAGACACATGTTTGGCAAACTGTGAAAGTGTTGATGCAACTACACCATCAGCATCACCATTCACTGGGAACTTCTGAAATTTTATGCATAATGTAAGTCCAGTAGACAGGCTAATAAGAAGCCTCATGGCATTACCTTGCCAAAAAGTTTTGTTAGCTACATAATCTTATCAATGACTAATTAATCACATAATATTTAAAAAGTCACACTGTTCCTTTTCTTTCTTCATGTTACATCAAAACTCAATAAATTCATTCCACTTTGTCATACATCATGTCCTCTTCACAAAGCAAGTATTCCAGGATATTAGATGAATATAAAATATACGTACAACATTCATGCATGATGGCTGTACCTGACAACAAGATAGTGCTCTTATAACAGACATAAAAATATGACACAAGCCCTCAAGTATATAAATATGAACTTTCCCTCTTCTAACATATATTTAAAACAACTATCTACATAGTAGCCTTTGTCCCACTTAACAAAAATTACTGCAGGTAAATATTGAACATCTAAAAAATATAAGAACAATATTTCATAAAAAATTATCTCATCTGCTATAAATTCATTAATTCCTTAATATGAATCCTTACAATAGTGCCATAAGCCTTGAGGTGTTTTGCTAGATCCTGGTAAGCAGAAGTCAGCTGGTTGTGTGCTGCAACAAGCTTGGAGGACAGCTGGTGCAAGGTGGGCACATAGTCTCGCAAGGCCTGGGCATCCTCACTGAACACACCAACCAGAGATCGCAGCTGAAGCATTCCCAAAAAGAGAATGCTTTAGTATTACTGCTTATAAACATCAATTAAAAGTAATCACTAACATACCAAAACTCCAAATAGATGTGTTGAAAAAAAATGTCTTTATACATACAAGAACATACATTTATAAGCAAACATATATAAATAAAATGGGATACATATATAAATATGTTACAAACACATATGTACAAAAGATATAAACATATTCACATATACAGTATAAAACCCAAAATTAATTGATAAACACACACACACACACAACACAACACACACACCACACACACACACCACACACACACACACACACAAACACAACACACCACACATACACACAC
>NW_023656315.1:0-3651 GCF_015228065.2 Penaeus monodon
GGAACCTGAAAGGGCAATGACTGGACAGAGCTGGTACGACCAATGGAAATGATAAATAAAAAAAATTTATGCAAAACATATACAAATATATATATTATATATATATATATATATATATATATATATATATATATTATATATATATATATATGTAGCATATATGTGTTTGTAGGTGAATAAATAAATAGATAAATTATGTATATATATGTGTGTGTGAATGTGTAAATACATATATCTACTGTGTAGTAAGTATACAAGATGATACTGGACGCTGTCCGACCCCGTGTATGCCCACTGGCTTGACTGATGTCACGGCAAACCCGTGAGCGTAGAGTGGACTAAGGGAGATGATGGGCACGCAAGGAGGGAGGGAGAAGGGGAGAGGGGATAGGGGAGAGAGAGGGAGAGAGAGAGAGAGAGAGAGAAGAGAGAGAAGAAGGAGAGAGAGAGAGAGGGGGGAGAGAGAGAAAGAGAGAAGAGAGGGGGGGGAGGGAGAGGGAGAGAAGGGGGGGAGGTAGAGAGTGAAAAGAGAGAGGGGAGAGAGAGAGGGGAAGAAAAAGAGAGAGAGGGGAAGAGAGAGGAGAGAAGAGAAAACGAGCGAGAGCGAGAGAGAACGAACGAGCAAGAGCGAGAATAGAACAGAGCGACATAGAGAAATGCAAAGAGAGAGAGCGGAGAGAGAGGTGGGGGGGGGGGGAGACAAGCAAACAGGTGAGGCTAGCTGGTGCCGCCCCGGGCCGACTGTATGAGTCGCGTGTCTGTGCGTGACGTCACCGGTCGAGATAAGGAGCCGGTCCCTCGTTCTGCGCCACAGGGGTTGGGTTTTTTTGGTGTGTAAGGAGGGAAGGGAGGAGTGGGGGGGGGGTGCAGGAGGCCAGGCTAGGTCGGGCTCCCGGCTTTAGATGACAGGGATCGGCGGAGCTTGGGGTTAGGTCATCTGTGCTCGTTACCTGTTAAGCTTATGTTTAGGTCAAGTTAGGCTAGGGTTAAAAAGTCATTTGTGTTCGTTCGTCGGCTGTTAAGTTAGATTAGGTTAGGTGAGGTCACTCATGTTCATAGCTGTTAGGTTAGGTTAAGTTAGGCTATGTTAGTTAGGTCATTCGTGTTCGTTTAGCTGCTAGCGTTCGCGCAGAGGGCGGCCCCTTCAAGAGTTATATTAAAACAGTCCTTCTACATGTCAATTAATTCCTTCTATTCATGATACTTACCCCCCTAGTAATCATATATTATTAGATTAATAGTTAATAAACCTCTGAGTGTCGCATCAGAACGTAGTAGAGAGACGTAAATAGCGAGGAAATAAGAAGGCTACTTGCATTAATTTAAATTTTATTTGCATCGCATTTGGTTTGATAACATTTCTCATTAATTCCGTACAGGCGCCGCTATGCCCTGAGATCTCAATTTTCTCTCTTTAAAGTCAATGACTCGTCAGTTTGGGTCTTCATAAATCCCCCCCCCCCCCCCCCCACCTTTTTTTTTAACAGAATCTTGCTACGATCTTAATAAACATTTTGAAGAATACTCGGAATGTATGAGACTGCACGCACTTAAGTCAGTTCAATGGAATTCTTTCGCGGAAATGTACAAAAACCCAGCAATGCGCAAGGAGTGTCATGCAAGCGGTTCTACATGACCATAGAAATGCAAAATTCATGCAAACTTAAGGCGACCACTAAGTACCTCCCCCCCCCCCCCGCACCTTAGCCTTAGCGACGTCAGACGAGAGGGGGGGGGGGGTGAGGGGACCTTCTCGCGGGAGATCGAAAGGAATGAAGGTAAAGAAAGTCAAACATCCAAGGCCCATCGCGATCCAGAAGACTTTTGGCATGCACTTCGAGTCCCCGTGACGTCACCATGGCGAACATCATCCACCGGAGATTACCCCCGCCCCCGCCCCCCTCCGGGCTCCTTCCGGGCAGCGATTACGCTTCATTAGTCGCAAAGTACCACAGATCAGCAAAGAGCTTTCCTGGGTGGGTCACTCACCTCAACTACCCCCCCCGCTCCCCCCCCTTCTCCCATTACTAATGCCCCTTTGGATGCCGTTTTCCTCCCCCATCCCTTGTTTCCACCCCCCCCCCCTTACTTCCCACACATGAAGAGAGGAAGTTCGTTTATCAAGGGAAGCCGCGCTGACAGATAAGACAAAGCAGCTGAACCTTGGACTCTCATCCCGTGCGAACCCGAACCACACGTGACGCTCGACAGTACTAATCAAGGTGCACATCCCGTCCACTGTACATGCCACTTCTACTTATAATACATGCCACTATAACTATGATATATGCCACGTGTAATTATGTACTCTGAAAAAAAAATATCATTAAGAAATTTTAAGGTAGTTCACCTAGTATATTCAAACACACGAGGCTAAGAGTCAGTTATTAAAAATTAATTTGAAAACATTAGGCAAATTAAATCGGTACACAGCACACACTGGATCAAACTTAACCAACACTAATTAAAACATTAAACACACAACGGTAACATACCTCACGAAAGATAAACCCTAACCGGTTGAAATTAAACATAAAAAACCACAAAAACATAGAATTCATCATCAAAAACATCCAAAATTTTAACACACAAGAACGAGTAAAACAGTAAATTGAAGCCAATGATTTTGAAGCCTCCGCTAGCATGCAAACGAGTGAATAGCTTCGTTGGTTAAGCATAAAAAGTTCATCCTCAGTGTTTCCGTTTGGTGCACGGACTTGTGTAGTTGTGCCTCCTCGCGTAGCATATGTGCGTACTATGTATGTAAAGAATGTGTGTGAAGGGGGGGGGGGATGAGTGAGAGTGAGAGTGAGAGAGAAAGTGACAGAGAGAAAATACGAGTAAGAGTAAGAGTAAGAGTAAGGGAGAGGAGAGGTGAGAGTGAGAGTGAGAGTGGTGAGAAGAGAGAGAGAGGGAGAGAGAGAAGAGAGAAGGAGAGGGGAGAAAGGAGAGGAAGAGAAAAGGGGGAAGAGGAAGAAGGGGAAAAGGATGTGGGGGGGGGGGGTTTTTTTTGGGGGGTGGTGGTGAGGAGGGGGGGGGTGGGGGGGGGGGGGTTTGTGTTTGGGGGGGTTGGTGTAAAAAAGAGAGAGAGAGAGAGAGAGGGGGACGGGGGGCGAAGAGCGGGGGAAAAGAGAGAGAGAGAAGAGGAGAGGGAAAAGGGAAGAGAGGAGAGAGGAGGGGAAGGAGGGGGAGAATGAGGGGGGAGAGAGAGGAGAGAGAAAAAGGGGAGGAAAAAATAGGAAACGGAGGGGGGAGGAGAAGGGAGAGGGAGGGGAGGGAGGGAAAAGGAGGGAGGGGAAAAGAGAAGGGGAACGAAAAGGGGAGAAAGGGGGGGAAAAAGAGAAGATGGGTGGGAGGCGGGGGAGGGGGGAGGAAGGCGGGGGGGGAAAGAGAACAAGACGGAAAAAGGAGAGGGGGGAAGGGCGTGAGTGGGGGGGGATATGTGTGTGTCTGTGTGTTTGGTTGTTGTTGTTGGGTGATTTTTGGTTGGGGTTTTGGGGTGGGTGTGTTGGGTTGGGGGGTTGGTTTGGGGTGTGTTGGTGTTGTGGGTGGGGTTTTTGGGTTGTTTTTGTTTTGTGGGTGTGTGGTGTTTGGGTGGGTGTTGTTTTGGGGGTGTGTTTGAGGGGGGGGGGGGGGGGGGGGGGGGGGGTG
>NW_023656316.1:0-3650 GCF_015228065.2 Penaeus monodon
TAGGGGAAGCTCGGGATATACGTACGGGTCTCAAGGAATGTTTGGCCTGTTCTGTGGGTGTGGTATAATGGGCGTGGGTGTTTGTGAATGGGTTTTATATGACGTAATAGGCGGTTCGTTGTTCAGGCGGGTTGGAATCCGAGGCAATTTTGAGTATATTTATTCTTGTTTTTTTCAGTACGTGGGTTTTTTGGTCTTGAGGATGTTGCCAACGGGAATTTATGAGGAACTGTGTGCGGATTTGAACAGTTAGAAAATGAAATTAGGAGGAGAAATTATTATATTTTATGCCCAATTGGGCCTCGGTGTCAACAGCATGGAATTTTTTTTTTTTTCGTTTTTTTTTTCATGAACAAAAACTCAGATTTTGGAAATTCATTTGCTTCTGGCATGATTTTACCAAGAGGATTGCAGAAGGATTGGAAAAACAGTGAAGGATAATCACCACTTTGCTTGGCTGATTTTTTTCTTTAATTGGGTATCATTTTAACAATAATGGCCTTTTTTTTTTTTTTACCGTGCTAGAAATACAGGAATCTAAGTCAGCAGATGTTTAATAAGTGAGTTTTCACGCCAGAATTTGCGCTAAAAATCTTGATTTTACTACCTTATGTCAGTGATAAAAAGGAAATGTTATTGTCAGTATCAGTGATAATGTTAGATTTTTAGCCTGGGTCTGTCTTCAAGGCCATTACATTTGGTATCCATGCACTCTGATTAATATCTGCTAGCCAAATATCACAGTAATAGCCGGGGAAATTAATGAAATAAGCCAAAATAGGCCCCAAACACTTCCCTGTCTTGATCAGCAACTCAGGGAATGCATGAGTGGTGAGAGAGGTTTGTGTTGGGAATCCTCTCCCTCGGCTGGACCGTGGCATGGCTGGCAAGGCACGTCACTTGAACCTTTTTGGGCTGAATCCTGCTGGTCGAGAATTCCAGAAACAGGGTAGGGGTGGCTGCAGATCAGAAGGAAACAGTATATATACATATATCCTTTATTCAGAGGATTTTGCAATGTGGAATTATTCTAGAAAATCACCATAGTAATAATGATAATGATGCGTGTGCACACACACACACATACACACATGCATGCATTCACAACACACCCACACACACACCACACACACACACACACACATGCATGCATTCACACACACACACACACACACACACACACACACACACACACACACACACACACACACACACACACACACACACACACACACACACACACACACACACACACACACACACACACACACACACACACACACACACACACACACACACACACACGCATGCACACACACATGCATGCACACACACATGCATGCACACACACATGCATGCACATACACATGCATGCACACACACATGCATGCCATGCATGCACACACACACACACACATGCATGCACACACACACACACACATGCATGCACACACACACACACACCACCCCACACACACCCCAACACACAACAACCACACACCACACAACACACCACACATGCAGCACACACACACACACACACACACACACACACACAACACACACACACACACACACACACACACACACACACACACACACCCCACAAAACACACACACTTTCATAAATACATAAAATTTATTAGGTGGATCTTGTAAAAGGGATTGTGTAGAGATAGAGAATAACTAAAGTGATGTCCTTAGTGAGCATAGAAAGCACTATTAGCCCCAGTAGAAATTTTGGAGATTTTGGTGGCAAGTCCACCATTGTTCAGTAAAGCCCAAACTCACTTCACATCAAACACACTTCCGAAAAAGGACAACAGACCTCCCCCAATGTACATAGCCTATCTTAGTGATTTGCTGCCAGATGGGGAAGCAGTCCAAGCTCTACTTCTTTTTAATATGTGGTCGTTGGCACCCTCTGAACTGATGAAGGCTTGGTATCTGCATCGCTAGTAGGAAGTAGGGAAGAATTTATGTGTTAGGGTGGGGGTGGGAGTGCAATCCCCCTTGAGATTAAGGGTAGGGTGTGGGGGTGCACATGCCCTTGAGATTAAGATTGAAAGATGATGGAATAGGTTACGTATATATAGAGCAAGTGGAGGATGTGTGGATACCTACTTGATGATATTAGGTATAGGCAGATGCACGTTACCACAAGTTAAATGAAGAGTAAATGATACATAAATAGTGTAATTTAAAGTAATATTAAATCTGAATTTGTACAAAAAATGTTTGGTTAATTTATTTCTAACTAGCAGTATGCAAAAATCATATGTAAATGAGGTTATGCTGTACTGATTTGCATAACTGAGTCAGAGCAGTGATCAGTGAGATAATTTATAAGTGTCATGGGAGGAATGGTTTTACTGTCGAGTTGTAAGGGAATTAAAAAATTTTTGGGGATCAGATTGTAACTGAATAAACTTCCTGTTCTTAGAAAATGGCTAGTATGGAAGTAATGAAGATGTTGCAGAGGGCCACCTCCTCGTCCCGTCTGTTGCAGTGGAGAGTTCGAGTCAAGTGCAGGCAAATACCTCAAATTTTACAGCCCAACCTCTCCAGCAAACCCCTGCACAGCTGCTACAGGTATGATGAGATTTTTTTATTTATATATATATATATAATATATATAATATTATATATAATATATAGATATAATTTATATTATAATTATGTATATTATATATATATTATTTAATTATATATATATTATATATATATATATATATTAATTATATTATAATATATATATATATATATATATAAATAAATATAATATATATATAATATATTAATATATAATTTTATATTATTATTATTATATTATATATTATATAAATCATAAATCATCATATATAGGTTTAAGGGGTAAAATTTGGGTTTTAAAATTAGTATATTTATTATGATTATCTAAAATGATGAAGGGGGTTGATTCAATTTATTATTATAAAATTTTAAGAAAGGGTTTATTATTAAATTATAAATTATTTATTACTAATATATTAAACTCTCGAATTATAATTAAACTCACTATATGGTTATCAGTATAATAAGTACATAATTATTTAATAATATTTATAATTTTTTAATATTAACAAAATTTTTGTAAATTAATTTAATTTTTTTATACATATTTCTTTTATTTTCTTTCATTTAAATTTATCATTCTATATTTAAAATAGAATAGGATCCAATCATATTCATTCTAATTATATTAATTTTTCATCAATTTTTTTTCCCCTACCCTTAAATCTACATAATTTAAATTTTGCCTTTCCCCCCCAAAATAATTAAATTTTTAATTGTTAATTTCATTATATTTTAATTTTCCCAAAACACATATTAAAAAAACTAAAGTCTAATGTATCTTTAAAAATAATACTATTACATTATTATTTTCAAATTTTATTAAGTATTTCATTAATTTATAATTCTTCCACCAAACTAATTCCTTTTAAATTTCTAATAATCATAAGGAATTAAATTTTTTATATAAATCTTTAAATATTATAATTATTATAAGTGTTTTTTTTTTTTTTTCTTTATTTGTATTTTTTATTTTTACTTTTTTTTTTTTTTTTTTTTTTTTATATATTTATTATTTTGGTATTATATTTGTTTATATTGTGTTGGATATTGTTTTG